>NW_028270141.1:162724071-162874952 GCF_037043375.1 Chiloscyllium plagiosum | reverse complement strand
CCACACCGTGCGGTACCCCACCCAGCACCACACCGTGCGGTACCCCACCCAGCACCACACCGAGCGGTTCCCCACCCAGCACCACACCGTACCCCACCCAGCACCGCACCGTGCGGTACCCCACCCAGCACCACACCGTGCGGTACCCCACCCAGCACCACACCCGTGCGGTACCCCACCCAGCACCACACCGTGCGGTACCCCACCCAGCACCACACCGTACCCCACCCAGCACCACACCGTGCGGTACCCCACCCAGCACCACACCGTGCGGTACCCCACCCAGCACCACACCGTGCGGTACCCCACCCAGCACCACACCGTGCGGTACCCCACTCAGTACTGTGTGGGGTACCAGTCACATTACTATCGAGGCTTTGGCAGTCAGTTTTTATGTTTTCCACAAAATTACTTCTACTGTCTTAATTTGGAGATGGGTGAGATGATGCATTATGGGAGGACATTGATATCTTGAAAGATCTTGGCATTAAAGTCCATCATAGCCTGAAAGTGGCAACAATGAGTGGAGTCCCGCAGGGTTCAGTGCTGGGACCCCAGCTGTACACAACCTTGGACACAGTGGGAAAGAAGGCTTATGGCATGCTTGCCTTCATCAGTCAGCCTAAAGTCTGGTAAGTCATCTTGCAGCTGAATAAGACTTTAGTTAGGCCACATTTGGAGTATTGTGTGCAGTTCTGGTCACCACACTATAGGAAGGATGCGGTGACTTTGGAGAGACTGCAGAAGAGATTTACCAGGATGTTGTCTGGATTGGAGTAGAGCAACTGTAAGGAGAGGTTGGATAAACTTGGATTGTTTTCATTAGAGTGACAGAGGCTGAGGAAGGATCCGATAGAAGTCTATAAAATTACGAGAATCATGGGTAGGGTGGAGAGTGGGAGTTTTCTCCCAGGGTGGACATGCCATATACTTGGGGGTGGGGGATGGGGGGGGGGGGGGGGGGGGGGGGGGGGGGGGGGTTGGCGTGTAGGTTTAAGGTGAAAGGGCAAAGTTGAAATGAGATGTGGGAGACAAGGTGTTTTTACTCAGAGGGTAGGACGAGCCCAGAATGTGCTGCCGGAGGAAGTGGTAGAGGGGATTAGAAGAGCAATATTTAAGAGGCATCTGAACAGATAAATGAACAGGCAGGGATAGAGGCATAGGAACTATATCTGGGCGGCACGGTGGCACAGTGGTTAGCACTGCTGCCTCACAGCGCCAGAGACCCGGGTTCAATTCCCGCCTCAGGCGACTGACTGTGTGGAGTTTGCACGTTCTCCCCGTGTCTGCGTGGGTTTCCTCCGGGTGCTCCGGTTTCCTCCCACAGTCCAAAGATGTGCAGGGTCAGGTGAATTGGCCATGCTAAATTGCCCGTAGTGTTAGGTAAGGGGTAAATGTAGGGGTATGGGTGGGTTTCGCTTCGGCGGGTCGGTGTGGACTTGTTGGGCAGAAGGGCCTGTTTCCACACTGTAATGTAATCTAATCTAATCTATATGCAGGCAAATGGGATTAGTTTGGGATAACATCATATTCAGCACAGACAGGGTGGGCTGAAGGGCGTGTTCCTGTGCTATACTGTTCTGGAATCTATTACCTCCTTGAAAGTCTCTCCACATGTGACCAACTCTCAATTGTGTGGCAAAACAAAAACCATCAGTTCAGAGGCTGTTGATAGGAAATCTATAGCACTGGGTCTTTCCAGATCTGTCTGTTCCCTTGGCAATTACAAGTAATTTAACATTCCCTAACCTCTCTTTATCCCACTTTTAAATGTCTTTCTCCCATAGTGATTTGACGTTTTATAAATAGCAGACAATCCTCAGTTCATTTGACTTTTGAATTCCAAGAATTCCACTCAGGAATTGCCCAAATATTCCTTTGTCTATCATTCCATAACTGTGTTCCCAACAATGGGCTGAATGTCCAGGGTGCAGAGTGATTAATGACTGCGAGTTCATGTAAGAATGTGGCTGAATGGTCAGTGCAGAGACAGATTGGAGGTTCAACCAGTCAGGACAGAAAGGGTACAACTGATGAGCCAGAGGCTGATGGATTGGCTGAAAGGCTAATACCGTCCCTGGTCTTTCCTTGAATGTTTCTTGGATATTCCTAAGTGTTCCTCATGAATCTTTCTGATTATCTACTGTTTGCCCAGGACCTGGCAGAGTATCTGTGAACCGAATATTTACTGAGTTGGCTGTTTGACTCAGTTCATTACCAGATCACCATTGCAGCTGGATCTCGGACCATGGAAAATAAAAAGCGCTTAATCAGAGTCCCGACCAGGCAGGCTAACTGTGATCTGGTGCCTTGACTGAAATCCCAATCAGCTTATTGATTATTACTTGGCAGCTTGTAGAACGGAGAATCAAACAGCGAGATTTATTGAGAAGAAATGTCAGGCACATGTTTCCATGATGTTTTTGATGAAATGTGATATGATTTCTAAACAGAACAGGAACAGACAACACTTCAAAAATCTACTCATAACTTTCTTGCCCAAGAGAAATGAACAGAAAAATTCAGAGAGTTATCTCCCAGACTAGTCAAGCAATAGGGTGACCTGGCATCGCTCTCAGTACTGGGACAGACAATGGCAGAAACAGCCCTGTCGACCCTGCAGAGTCCTCCTCACGAACATCTGGGGCTGAGTGCCGACCTGGGGAGAGCTGCCTCACACACTACTCAAGGAACAGAGTCAAAGAGGGCGGTGCTGGAAAAGCCCAGCCAGCCAGGCAGCATCCGAGGAGCAGGAGAGTCAATGTTTCAGGCATAAGCCCTTCATCAGGAATGAGGTCTATGGGCCAATGGGGCTGAGAGATAAATGGGACGGGGTGGAGCTGGGGGGAAGGGAGCTGGGAAGGTGATTGGTAGATGAAGGTGGAGGTGATAGTGATAGGTCAGAGAGGAGGATAGTGTAAAAGAGGATGGTGCTGAGTTGGAGGGTCGGATCTGGATAAGGTGGGGGGGGAGGGGGGATGAGGAAACTGTTGAAGTCCACCTTGATGCCGTGGGATTGGAGTGTCCTGAGGTGGAAGATGAGGCGCTCTTCCTCCAGGGGTCAGGTGGTTCGGGAGTTGTGATGGAGGAGGCCAAAGACCTGCATATCCTTGGTGGAGTGGGAGGGGGAGTTGAAGTGTTGAGCCACAGGATGGTTGGGTTGGTTGGTCTGGGTGTCCCAGAGGTGTTCTCTGAAACGCTCCGCAAGTAGGCGGCCTGTCTCCCCAATATAGAGGAGGCCACATCGGGTGCAGAGGATGCAATAGATGATGTGTGTGGAGGTGCAGGTGAATCTGTGGCGGATATGGAAGGATCCTTTAGGGTCTTGGAGGGAGGTGCTGCCACAGATTTTGCAATTCCTACAGTTGCAGGGGAAGGTTATGAGAGTGGAGGGTGGGTTGGCGGGGACGTCAACCTAACAAGGGAGTTGCGAATGGAGTGGTCTCTCCAGAACACAGATGGGGGTGGGGAGGGAAATATATCTCTGGTAGTGGGCTCTGTTTGTAGGTGTCGGAAATGGGAGAGGATGCTGTGAGATATCTAGAGGTTGGTGGGGTGGAAGGTGAGGACCGGGGTGGGGATCCAAATGTATTGTCTAAACCTGTCGCCCAATTCCTAAGTACCTGTATCCCTCTGCTCCCCACCTACTCATGCATCTGTCCAGACTCATCTTAAATGAATCTACCGTGCCTGCCTCTACCACCTCTGCCAGCAACGCGCTCCAAACACCCATCACCCTCTGTGTGAAGTACTTGCCACATGTATCTCCCTTAAACTTTCCACCTCTCACCTTGAAAGCGTGACCTCTGATTATTGAATCCCTCACCCTGGGAAAAAGCTTATCTCTATCCACCCTGTCTCTACCCTTCGTGATTTTGTAAACCTCAATCAGGTCCCACCTCAATCTCCTTTTTTCTAATGAAAACAATCCTAACCTACTCAACCTCTCTTCATAGCTCGCACCTTCCATACCAGGCAACATCCTCGTAAACCTTCTCTGCACCCTCTCCAAAGCATCCACATCCTATTGGTAATGTGGCGACCAGAACTGTACACAGTATTCTAAATGCGGCCAAACCAATGTCCTGTACAATTTTAACATGACCTGCCAGCTCTTATACTCAATACCCCGTCCGATGAAGGCAAGCATACCATATGCCTTCTTGACCACTCTATCCACCTGTGCAGCAACCTTCAGGGTACAATGGACCTGCACTCCCAGATCTCTCTGCTCATCAACTTTTCCAAGGCTCTTCCATTCACTGTATAATTCGCTCGGGAATTGGTCTTTCCTAAATACATCACCTCACATTTGTCTGGATTGAACTCCATCTGCCACTTTTCCACCCAACTCTCCAGTCTGTCTATATCCTCCCGTATTCTCTGACAGTCCCTTATGCTTTCTGCTACTCCACCTCAAAGTGAAGGAGCCATTAGGAGGTAGTGACCATAACACAATAAGCTTCAATCTGCAGTTTGAAAGGGAGAGGGTACAATCGGAAGTGACAATATTTCTGTTGAATAAGGGAACTATGGAGCTATGAGGGAGGAGCTGGCCAAAGTTCAATGGTGCAATACCTTAGTAGGGATGACAGTGGAGGAACAATGGTGGATATTTCTGTGTATAATGCAGAAGTTGCAGGATCAGTTCATTCCAAAAAGGAAGAAAGATCCTGAGGGGAGGCAGGGGTGGCTGTGGCTGACGAGGGAAGTTACGGACCATATAAAGACAAAAGGGAAAAAGTATAACATAGCAAAGATGAGTGGGAAAACGGAGGACTGGGAAGCTTTTAAAGAACAACAGAAGATTACTAAGAAGGAAATATGCAGAGAAAAAAATGAGGTACGAAGGTAAACTGGCCAATAATATAAAGGAGGATAGTAAAGGCTTTTTTTAGGTATGTGAAAGGGGAAAAAAATGGTTAAGACTAAAATTGGGCCCTTGAAGACAAACAGGGGAATATATTATGGGGAACAAAGAAATGGCAGAAGAATTGAATTGATACTTCAGATCTGTGTTCACTGGGGAAGACACAAGCAATTTCCCAGAGGTAATAGTGGCTGAAGGACCTGAACTGAAGGGAATTTATATTTGCCAGGAATTGGTGTTGGAGAGACTGTTAGGTCTGAAGGTTGATAAGTCCCCGGGGCCTGATGGTCTACATCCCAGGGTACTGAAGGAGGTGGCTCGAGAAATCGTGGATGCGTTGGTGATTATTTTCCAATGTTCGATAGATTCAGGATCAGTTCCTGCGGATTGGAGGGTGGATAATATTATACCACTTTTTAAGAAAGGAGGGAGAGAGAAAGCAGGGAATTATAGACCAGTTAGTCTGACCTCGGTGGTGGGAAAGATGCTGGAGTCTATTATAAAGGATGAAATTACGGCACATCTGGATAGTAGTAACAGGATAGGACAGAGTCAGCATGGATTTATGAAGGGAAAATCATGCTTGACTAATCTTCTGGAATTTTTTGAGGATGTAACTCTGAAGATGGACGAGGGAGATCCAGTGGATGTAGTGTACCTGGACTTTCAGAAAGCTTTTGATAAAGTCCCACATAGGAGGTTAGTGAGCAAAATTAGGGCGCATGGTATTGGGGGCAAAGTACTAGATTGGATGAAAATTGGTTGGCTGATAGGAAACAAAGAGTAGTGATAAACGGCTCCCTTTCGGAATGGCAGGCGGTGACCAGTGGGGTACCGCAGGGATCCGTGCTGGGACCACAGCTTTTTACAATATATGTTAATGATATAGAAGATGGTATCAGCAATAACATTAGCAAATTTGCTGATGATACAAAGCTGGGTGGCAGGGTGAAATGTGAGGAGGATGTTAGGAGATTACAGGGTGACCTGGACAAGTTAGGTGAGTGGGCAGATGCATGGCAGATGCAGTTTAATGTGGATAAATGTATGGTTATCCACTTTGGTGGCAAGAACAGGAAGGCAGATTACTACCTAAATGGAATCAATTTAGGTAAAGGGGCAGTACAGAGAGATCTGGGTGTTCTTGTACACCAGTCAATGAAGGTAAGCATGCAGGTACAGCAGGTAGTGAAGAAGGCTAATAGCATGCTGGCCTTCATAACAAGAGGGATTGAGTATAGAAGCAAAGAGGTTCTTCTGCAGCTGTACAGGGCCCTGGTGAGACCACACCTGGAGTACTGTGTGCAGTTCTGGTCTCCAAATTTGAGGAAAGACATTCTGGCTATTGAGGGAGTGCAGCGTAGGTTCACGAGGTCAATTCCCGAAATGGCGGGACTACCTTACGCTGAAAGACTGGAGCGACTGGGCTTGTATACCCTTGTGTTTAGAAGATTGAGAGGGGATCTGATTGAGACATATAAGATTATTAAAGGATTGGACAGTCTGGAGGCAGGAAACATGTTTCTGCTGATGGGTGAGTGCCGAACCAGAGGACACAGCTTAGAAATACGGGGGAGACCATTTAGGACAGAGATGAGGAGAAACTTCTTCACCCAGAGATTGGTGGCTGTGTAGAATGCTCTGCCCCAGGGGGCAGTGGAGGCCCAGTCTCTGGATTCATTTAAGAAAGAGTTGGATAGAGCTCTCAAGGATAGTGGAATCAAGGGTTATGGAGATAAGGCAGGAACAGGATACTGATTAAGGATGATCAGCCATGATCATATTGAATGGTGGTGCAGGCTCGAAGGGCAGAATGGCCTACTCCTGCACCTACTGTCTGTTGTCTAATGTCCACCAATCTTCGTGTCATCTGCAAATTTGCTGATCAGACCAACAGTGCCCTCTTCCAGATCATTTATGTATATTACCATGTGACTTCACTTTCTCCAATCATCTACCAATGGGGAACCTTATCAAACGCCTTACTAAAGTCCATGTCTCTGACATCTACAGCCCTTCCTTCATCTAACAACTTGGTCACTTCCTCAAAGAACTCTATTAAGTTGGTAAGGCATGATCTCCCCCGCACAAACCATGTTGCCCATCACTGATAAGCCCATTGTTTTCCAAATATAAATAGACTTTTTCCCTCAGTACCTTCTCCAGCAACTTTCCCACCACCGACATCAGGCTCACTGGTCTGTAGTTACCCGGAATATCCCTACTACCCTTCTTGTACAGGGGGACAACATGAGCAACCCTCCAGCCCTCCGGCACCTCACCTGTATTTAAGGATGCTACAAAGACATCTGTCAGGGCCCCAGCTATTTCCCCTCTCACCTCCCTTTCCCAGCACCACACTCTTGACTCTGATCTCCAGCATCTTCAGTCCTCATTTTCTCCTGCTCAAAGAACACTGTGATATAGTTATACTTATCGAATCTTATCTTACAGACAATGTCCCAGACCCCACCATCACCATCCTGGGATAGGTCCTGTCCCACCAGCAGGACAGGCCCAGCAGAGGGGGGTGGCGCAGTGGGATACCATCAGGAGGGAGTTGCTCTGGGAGTCTCCAACATTGACTCTGGATCCCATGAAGTCTCATGGCTTCAGGTTAAACGTGGAGAAGGAAACCTCCTGCTGATTACCACGTACAATCCTCCCTCGGCTGATGAGTCAGTACCCTCCATGTTGAACAACACTTAGAGGAAGCACTGAGGGTGACAAGGACACAGGATGTACTCTGGGTGGGGGGGGTTCACTGTCCCACCACCGAGAGTGACTCAGCAGCAGCATTACTGATCGAGCTGGTCGGGTCCTAAAGGACATCGCTGCCAGACTGGGTCTACGGCAGGTGGGGAGGGAACCAACAAGGGGGAAAAACATACCTGACCCCATCCTTACCAATCTGCCAGCTACAGATGTATCTGTCCATGACAGTATCGGTGAGAGTGACCACCGCACAGCCTGTATGGAGACAAAGTCCCACCTTCACATTGAGAATCCCCCTATCGGGTTGTGTGGCACCGTGCTCAATGGGACAGACTTCAAACTGATCTCGTAACTCAAGGCTGGGCATCCATGAGGTACTGTGGGCCACCAACAGCAGCAGAACTGTCCTCCAGCACAATCTGTAACCTCATGGCCCAGCATATCCCCCAATATGGTGGAGGCAGTGACCAAGTTGTATTATCAGTAGCCTATTAATCCAGATAGATATCCAGGAAATGTTCTGAGGAAGAAAATTGTTTCAGTTGCATGACACTGTGATCTTTTGCGATAGACTTTGTGTCTTATGATCCTGCTCCATAGCTCCCTGTTAAAGGGGCAGCGCTCCGAAATCTAGTGTTCCAAATAAACCTGTTGGACTATAACCTGATGCTGGGTAATTTTTAACTTTGACCACACAGACAGTCACCTGAGGGTGGAATTGTACACTGAGGTGTGTATATTTTCTTGTATGTATATCTGGGTAATTAGGTAAAAACAATGACTGCAGATGCTGGAAACCAGAGTCTAGATCAGTGGTGCTGGAAGAGCACAGCAATTCAGGCAGCATCCGAGGAGCAGGAAAATTGACGTTTCGGGCAAAAGCCCTTCATCAGGAATAAAGCGTGGAGAGATAAGCGAGAGGAGGGTGGGGGTGGGGAGAGAGTAGCATAGAGTACAATGGGTCAGTGGGGAAGGAAATGAAGGTGATAGGTCAGGGAGGAGAGGGTGGAGTGGATAGGTGAAAAAGGAGCTGGGCAGGTCGGACAAGTCCGGACAGGTCAGGGGATCGTGTTGCTGGAGGTTAGAAACTAGGGTGAGGTGGGGGAAGGGGAAATGAGGAAACTGTTGAAGTCCACATTGATGCCCTGGGATTGAAGTGTTCCGAGGCGGAAGATGAGGCGTTCTTCTTCCAGGCGTCTGGTGGTGAGGGAGCGGCGGTGAAGGAGGCCCAGGACCTCCATGTCCTTGGCAGAGTGGGAGGGGGAGTTGAAATGTTGGGCCACAGGGCGGTGTGGTTGATTGGTGCGGGTGTCTCGGAGATGTTCCCTAAAGTGCTCTGCTAGGAGGCGCCCAGTCTCCCCAATGTAGAGGAGACCGCATCGGGAGCAACGGATACAATAAATGATATGAGTGGATGTGCAGGTAAAACTTTGATGGATGTGGAAAGCTCCTTTAGGACCTTGGATAGAGGTGAGGGAGGAGGTGTGGGCACAGGTTTTACAGTTCCTGCGGTGGCAGGGGAAAGTGCCAGGATGGGAGGGTGGGTCGTAGGGGGGGCGTGGACCTGACCAGGTAGTCACGGAGGGAACGGTCTTTGCGGAAGGCGGAGAGGGGTGGGGAGGGAAATATATCCCTGGTGGTGGGGTCTGTTTGGAGGTGGCTGAAATGTCGGCAGATGATTTGGTTTATCCGAAGGTTGGTAGGGTGGAAGGTGAGCACCAGGGGCGTTCTGTCCTTGTTGCGGTTGGAGGGGTTGGGTCTGAGGGGGGCGTGGACCTGACCAGGTAGTCACGGAGGGAACGGTATTTGCGGAAAGGGGTGGGGAGGGAAATATCTCCCTGGTGGTGGGGTCTTTTTGGAGGTGGCGGAAATGTCGGCGGATGATTTGGTTTATCCGAAGGTTGGTAGGGTGGAAGGTGAGCACCAGGGGCGTTCTGTCCTTGTTGCGGTTGGAGGGGTTGGGTCTGAGGGCGGAGGTGCGGGATGTGGACGAGATGTGTTGGAGGGCATCTTTAACCACGTGGGAAGGGAAATTGCGGTCTCTAAAGAAGGAGGCCATCTGGTGTGTTCTATGGTGGAACCGCTCCTCCTGGGAGCAGATACGGCGGAGGCGGAGGAATTGGGAATACGGGATGGCATTTTTGCAAGAGGTAGGGTGGGAAGAGGTGTAATCCAGGTAGCTGTGGGAGTCGGTGGGTTTGTAAAAAATGTCAGTGTCAAGTCGGTCGTCACTGATGGAGATGGAGAGGTCCAGGAAGGGGAGGGAGGTGTCAGAAATGGTCCAGGTAAATTTAAGGTCAGGGTGGAATGTGTTGGTGAAGTTGATGAATTGCTCAACCTCCTCGCGGGAGCACGAGGTGGCGCCAATGCAGTCATCAATGTAGCGGAGGAAGAGGTGGGGAGTGGTGCCGGTGTAATTACGGAAGATCAACTGCTCTACGTAGCCAACAAAGAGACAGGCATAGCTGGGGCCCATGCGTGTGCCCATGGCTACCCCTTTGGTCTGGAGGAAGTGGGAGGATTCAAAGGAGAAATTGTTAAGGGTGAGGACCAGTTCGGCCAAACGAATGAGAGTGTCGGTGGAGGGGTACTGCTGGGAACGTCTGGAGAGGAAAAAACGGAGGACTTGGAGGCCCTGGTCATGGCGGATGGAGGTGTAGAGGGATTGGATATCCATGGTGAAGATGAGGCATTGGGGGCCGGGGAAACGGAAGTCTTGGAGGAGGTGGAGGGCGTGGGTGGTGTCTCGAACGTATGTGTGGAGTTCCTGGACTAGGGGGGATAGGACAGTGTCGAGGTTGGTAGAGATGAGTTCAGTGGGGCAGGAGCATGCTGAGACAATGAGTCGGCCAGGGTGGTCAGGCTTGTGGATCTTGGGAAGGAGGTAGAACCGGGCAGTGCAGGGTTCCCGGACTATGAGGTTGGAAGCTGTGGGTGGGAGATCTCCTGAGGTGATGAGGTTCTGTATGGTCTGGGAGGTGATGGTTTGGTGATGGGGGGTGGGGTCATGGTCGAGGGGGCAGTAGGAAGAGATGTCCTTGAGTTGGCGTTTGGCTTCAGCGATGTAGAGGTCAGTGCGCCAGACTACCACTGCGCCCCCTTTGTCCGCTGGCTTGATGGTGAGGTCAGGATTGGAGCAGAGGGATTGGAGGGCTGCGCGTTGTGAGGGTGAGAGGTTGGAGTCGGGGAGGGGGGTCGACAGGTTGAGGCGGTTAATGTCCCGGCGGCAGTTGGAAATGAAGAGGTCAAGGGCAGGTAATAGGCCAGCGCGGGGTGTCCAGGTGGATGCAGTGTGTTGGAGGTGGGCGAAGGGGTCCTCGGAAGGTGGGCGGGAATCCTGATTGTGAAAGTAAGCTCGGAGGCGGAGGCGACGGAAGAATTGTTCGATGTCACGGCGTGTATTAAATTCATTGATGCGTGGACGGAGGGGGATGAAGGTGAGGCCTTTGCTGAGGACTGATCGTTCGTCCTCAGTGAGGGGGAGGTCTGGGGGGATGGTGAAAACTCGGCAGGGCTGGGAGCTGGGAGCTGGTGTGGGTGTAGAGCTGGGAGTGGGGTCGGAGCCAGTACCTGGAGTGGGTGTGATGGTGGGGGGAATGGGGGTGCAGTAATCCGGGTTATTATACACGTATCTTTGTCTGTGCCCCTGTCGCTGGGGTCTCTGTAGTTTCTATGTGTCTCTTTTATTCATTTACTGAAGGTGGACGCTGCTGGCTGGACCTGCATCAGTTCCGCTCCCTGGCTGCACCCTGTGAGGGTGAGGGTGAGGGTGAAGGTGAGGGTGAGGGTGGTAGTGAGGGTGGTAGTGAGGGTGAGGGTGAAGGTGAGGGTGATGGTGAGGGTGAGGGTAGTGGTGAGGGTGAGGGTGAGGGTGAGGGTGCTAGTGAGGGTGAGGGTGAAGGTGAGGGTGAGGGTGAAGGTGAGGGTGAGGGTGGTAGTGAGGGTGGTAGTGAGGGTGAGGGTGAAGGTGAGGGTGATGGTGAGGGTGAGGGTAGTGGTGAGGGTGAGGGTGAGGGTGAGGGTGCTAGTGAGGGTGAGGGTGAAGGTGAGGGTGAGGGTGAAGGTGAGGGTGAGGGTGGTAGTGAGGGTGGTAGTGAGGGTGAAGGTGAGGGTGATGGTGAGGGTGAGGGTAGTGGTGAGGGTGAGGGTGAGGGTGAGGGTGCTAGTGAGGGTGAGGGTGAAGGTGAGGGTGAACATGAGGGTGAGGGTGAGGATGAGGGTGGTGAGGGTGAGGGTGAAGGTGAGGGTGAGGGTGAACATGAGGGTGAGGGTGAGGATGAGGGTGGTGAGGGTGAGGGTGATGGTGAGGGTGAGAGTGTGGGTGAGGGTGGTAGTGAGGGTGAGGGTGATGGTGAGGGTGAGGGTGAGGGTGGTAGTGAGGGTGAGGGTGAGGGTGAGGGAGGGTGAAGGTGAGGTTGAGGGTAAATGTGAGGATGAGGGTGAGGATGAGGGTGGTGAGAGTGAGGGTGAGGGTGATGGTGAGGGTGAGGGTGGTAGTGAGGGTGGTAGTGAGGGTGAAGGTGAGGGTGATGGTGAGGGTGAGGGTAAATGTGAGGATGAGGGTGAGGATGAGGGTGGTGAGAGTGAGGGTGAGGGTGATGGTGAGGGTGGGGATGACAGTGAGGGTGAGGGTGATGGTGAGGGTGAGGGTGAGAGTGTGGGTGAGGGGAGTGAGGGTGAGGGTGGTGAGGGTGAGGGTGGGGGGGTGAGGGTGAGGGCAAGGGTGAGGGTGATGGTGAGGGTGAGGGTGTGGGTGAGGGTGGTGAGGGTGAGGGTGAGGGTGGTGAGGGTGAGAGTGAGGGTGAGAGGTTGAGGGTGAGGGTGGGGGGTGAGGGTGAGGGGGGTGACGGTGAGTGTGGTGATGGTGAGGGTGAGGATGGTGAGTGTGAGGGTGAGGGTGATGGTGAGGGTGTGGGTGAGGGTGTGGGTGAGGGTGTGAGTGAGGGTGAGGATGTGGGGGATGTTGAGGGTGAGGGTGAGGGTGGTGGTGAGGGTGATGGTGAGGGTGAGGGTGGTGGGGGTGAGGGTGAGGGTGATGGTGAGGGTGATGGTGAGGGTGATGGTGAGAGTGGTGAGGGTGTGGGTGAGGGTGGTGAGGGTGAGGGCGAGGCTGAGGGTGATGGTTAGGGTGTGGGTGAGGGTGATGGTGAGGGTGAGGGGGGTGAGGGTAAGGGTGAGGGTGAGGGTGGGGGGAGGGGGTGAGGGTGAGGGTGAGGGGGTTGAGGGTGGTGAGGGTGAGTGTGGTGATGGTGAGGGTGAGGGTGGGGGAGGGGGTGAGGGTGAGGGTGGGGGGGTGAGGTTGAGGGTGAGTGTGTGTGTGAGGGTGGTGAGGGTGAGGATGAGGGTGGTGAGGGTGAGGGTGAGGGTGAGGGTGGGGGGAGGGGGTGAGGGTGAGGGTGAGGGGGTTGAGGGTGGTGAGGGTGAGTGTGGTGATGGTGAGGGTGAGGGTGGGGGGAGGGGGTGAGGGTGGGGGGGTGAGGTTGAGGGTGGTGAGCGTGAGTGTGGTGATGGTGAGGGTGAGGGAGAGGGTGAGGGTGTGGGTGAGGGTGGTGAGGGTGAGGGTGAGGGTAGTGAGGGTGAGGGTGAGGGTGGGGGTGAGGGTGAGGAGGGTGAGGGTGAGTGTGGTGAGGGTGAGGGTAAGGGTAGTGAGGGTGAGGGTGAGGGTGGGGGGTGAGGGTGAGGGGGGTGAGGGTGAGGGTGGTGAGGGTGTGGGTGAGGGTGGGAGTGAGGGTGGTGAGGGTGAGGGTGAGGGTAGTGAGGGTGAGGGTGGTGAGGGTGAGTGTGGGAGTGGTGAGTGAGAGGGTGAGGGTGATGGTTAGAGTTGTCGGTGAGGGTGTGGGTGAGGGTGAGGGTGAGGGTGAGTGTAGTGATGGTGAGGGTGAGGGCGAGGGTGAGGGTGAGGGTGGTGGTGAGGGTGATGGTGAGGGTGATGGTGAGGGTGAGGGTGGTGGGGGTGAGGGTGAGGGTGGGGGGAGGGGGTGAGGGTGAGGGTGGGAGGGTTGAGGGTGGTGAGGGTGAGTGTGGTGATGGTGAGGGTGAGGGTGTGGGTGAGGGTGGTGAGGGTGAGGGTGGGGGTGTTGAGGGTGGTGAGGATGAGTGTGGTGATGGTGAGGGTGAGGGTGGGGGGAGGGGTGAGGGTGAGGGTGGGGGGGTGAGGTTGAGGGTGGTGAGGGTGAGTGTGGTGATGGTGAGGGTGAGGGTGTGGGTGAGGGTAGTGAGGGTGAGGGTGAGGGGGGTGAGGGTGAGGGTGATGGTTAGGGTGTGGGTGAGGCTGAGGGTGATGGTGAGGGTGAGGGGGGTGAGGGTGAGGGTGAGGATGAGGGTGGTGATGGTGAGGGTGAGGGTGGGGGGGTGAGGGTGAGGGTGGTGAGGGTGAGGGTGGGGGGGTGAGGGTGAGGGTGGTGATGGTGAGTGTGGGAGTGGTGAGTGAGAGGGTGAGGGTGATGGTTAGAGTTGTCGGTGAGGGTGTGGGTGAGGGTGAGGGTGAGGGTGATAGTGAGGGTGAGGGTGTGGGTGAGGGTGGTGAGGGTGAGGGCGAGGCTGAGGGTGATGGTTAGGGTGTGGGTGAGGGTGATGGTGAGGGTGAGGGGGGTGAGGGTGGTGAGGGTGAGGGTGGTGATGGTGAGGGTGGGGGGTGAGGGTGAGGGTGGTGAGGGTGAGTGTAGTGATGGTGAGGGTGGTGGTGAGGGTGATGGTGAGGGTGATGGTGAGGGTGGGGGTGAGAGTGGTGAGGGTGAGGGTGGTGAGGGTGAGGGCGAGGCTGAGGGTGATGGTTAGGGTGTGGGTGAGGGTGATGGTGAGGGTGAGGGTGGTGAGGGTGAGGGCGAGGCTGAGGGTGATGGTTAGGGTGTGGGTGAGGGTGATGGTGAGGGTGAGGGGGGTGAGGGTGAGGGCGAGGGTGAGGGCGAGCGTGAGGGTGATGGTTAGGGTGAGGGTGGTGATGGTGAGGGTGAGGGTGAGGGTGAGGGTGAGAGTGTGGGTGAGGGTGAGGGGGTGAGGTTGAGGGTGAGGGTGAGGGTGTTGGGTGAGGGTGGTGATGGTGAGGGTGAGGGTGAGGGTGAGGGCGAGGGTGAGGTTGGGGGTGAGGGTGAGGGTGTGGGTGAGGGTCGTGAGGGTGAGGGTGAGGGTGGTGAGGGTGAGGGTGAGTGTGGTGAGGGTGAGTGTGGTGATGGTGAAGGTGAGGGTGGTGAGTGTGATGGTGAGGGTGAAGGTAAGGGTTTGGATGAGGGTGTGGATGAGGATGAGGGTGAGGGTGAGGGTGGTGCGGGTGAGTGTGTGGGTGAGGGTGAGGGTGGTGGTGAGGGTGAGGCTGAGGGTGGTGAGGGTGATGGAGAGGGTGTGGGTGACGGTGGTGAAGTGAGGATGAGGGGGTGAGGGTGAGGGTGAAGGTGGTGGGGGTGAGGGTGAGGGTGAAGGTGGTGGGGGTGAGGGTGAGGGTGAGGGTGAGGGCGAGAGTGATGGTTAGGGTGTGGGTGAGGGTGGTGAGGGTGAGGGTGATGGTTAGGGTGTGGGTGAGGGTGGTGAGGGTGAGGGTGATGGTTAGGGTGTGGGTGAGGCTGAGGGTGATGGTGAGGGTGAGGGGGGTGAGGGTGAGGGTGAGGATGAGGGTGGTGAGGGTGAGGGTGAGGGTGTGGGTGAGGGTGGTGAGGGTGAGTGTGGTGATGGTGAGGGTGAGGGTGAGGGTGGTGAGGGTGAGGGTGTGAGTGAGGGTGGTGAGGGTGAAGGTGAGGGTAGTGTGGGTGAGGGTGAGGGTCGTGAGGGTGAGTGTGGTGATGGTGAGGGTGAGGGTGTGGGTGGTGAGGGTGAGGGTGGTGAGGGTGAGGGTGTGGGTGAGGGTGGTGAGGGTGAGGGTGAGGGTAGTGTGGGTGAGGGTGAGGGTCATGAGGGTGAGTGTGGTGATGGTGAGGGTGAGGTGGTGGGTGAGGGTGGTGAGGGTGAGGATGTGGATGATGTTGAGGGTGAGGGTGAGGGTGTGGATGAGGGTGAGGGTATGGTGATGGTGACGGTGTCGATGAGGGTGAGGGTGAGGGAGAGGGTGGTGAGGATGAGGGTGAGGGCGAGGGTGAGGGTGAAGGTGAGGGTGAGGATGTGGGTGAGGGTGAGGGTGGTGGTGGTGTGGGGGATGGTGAGGATGGGGGTGAGGGCGAGGGTGAGGGCGAGGGTAAGGGTGAGGGTGGTGAGGGTGAGGGTGAGGGTGAGGGTGAGGGTGGTGAGGGTGAGGGCGAGGGTGAGGGTGAGGGTGGTGAGGGTGAGGGTGAGGGTGAAGGTGAGGGTGGTGAGGGTGAGGATGAGGGTGAGGGTGACGGTGGTGAGGGTGAGGGTGAGAGTGAGGGTGATGGTGATGGTCCCTCTGTCCCTCGGTCCCTCTGCCCCTCTGCCCCTCTGACCCTCTGCCCCTCTATCCCTCTGTCCCCCTGTCCCTCTGTCCCTCTGTCCCTCTGTCCCTCTGTCCCTCTGTCCCTCTGTCTCTCTGTCCCCCTGTCCCCCTGCCCCTCTGTCCCTCTGTCCCTCTGTCCCTCTGCCCCTCTGTCCCTCTGCGCCTCGGCGCCTCTGCCCCTCGGCCCCTCTGCCCCTCGGCCCCTCTGTCCCTCTGCCCCTCTGTCCCTCTGTCCCTCGGTCCCTGTGTCCCTCTGTCCCTGTGTCCCTGTGTCCCTCTGTCCCTCGGTCCCTCGTTCCCTCTGCCCCTCTGCCCCTCTGCCCCTCTGTCCCTCTGCCCCTCGGTCCCTCTGCCCCTCTGCCCCTCTGCCCCTCTGTCCCTCTGCCCCTGTGTCCCTCTGTCCCTCAGTCCCTGTGTCCCTCTGTCCCTGTGTCCCTCGTTCCCTCTGCCCCTCTGCCCCTCTGTCCCTCTGCCCCTCGGTCCCTCTGCCCCTCTGCCCCTCTGCCCCTCTGTCCCTCTGCCCCTCTGCCCCTCTGCCCCTCTGTCCCTCTGCCCCTCTGTCCCTCTGCCCCTCGGACCCTCTGCCCCTGTGTCCCTCTGCCCCTCTGTCCCTCTGCCCCTCTGTCCCTCTGCCCCTCGGTCCCTCTGCCCCTCTGCCCCTCTGTCCCTCTGCCCCTCTGTCCCTCTGTCCCTCTGTCCCCCTGTCCCCCTGCCCCTCTGTCCCTCTGTCCCTCTGTCCCTCGGCCCCACCCTGACACCCCCACCCTGACCCCTCCCCCACTCTGACACCCCCACCCTGACCATATCCCCACCCTGACCCCTCCCCCACTCTGACACCCCCACCCTGACCCCCCCACCCTGACCATATCCCCACCCTGACACCCCCACCCTGACCCCCCCACCCTCCCCCAGGCCGAGCCTCCCCCCTCCCCCAGCTCCCAGTTCTGCTGCTTTGTGCTTGGCTGCTCCTGCTGCGTGTGTGATGGATGTGTTTGTGTCGCTGCTGTGGGGAGCTCACAACGTCCAATCTGTCGATTTGGGGATAGGGTCAGGGGGAGGCGTCAGCTCTCCCTCCCCAGGATGAAGGATTGCTCGATAACATTGCTGCTGTTATTAGTCCTGACCAATAGTTCAGAGCTGCACGCTGTGATGGTTAGAGCTTGGCTAAAAACACAATTAATATTCCAAGAGAGGTAGATCTCCGAGACAGAGAGAGGCTTTTGTCAAATCAATGAGCACAGCAGGTTGCCTTTTAATTGGCAGACCCTCGACCGAAGCAGACTCCCTCTCAACTCTGATTCTCACTGACTTTCACCTCAAAACCCACTGATTGCCATGGTAACTGCACACTCATTATTATCAATTACTGCCGCATATTACAAACACACGCACACAGGCACTAACCTTTCTAACAGACAACAACACCCACTGAACACTGTGCTTATATTACTGAGCAATCACTCACAGACTCGAATCCAGCGAGGTGACCCTGGATTTAAATACCGTTCATACCTCATCAACAATCAGTTGTTGTCAGCAAATGTTTGGGCCTACATTAAGGATTTGGGTTTTGGACCAATAAGCGGTTAAGATATCCTCTGGTTCGAGAGCAGCCAGGAGTCGGGAGTGCTGGTGACCAGCTGTGAGCTGAAGTGATGACTCCATGCTCTCGCCCAACATCCCTGATGTGTAATTATGAAAACAGAACCTATCCCATTAACTGCACACCAAACTGGCCCAGACAGAAGACAATGAAGGAGGTTTGGGCCATGGTTTGGTGATCAAGCATTGACGATGTGTGTATGTTCAGTAATCAACAACCAAGCAGTCACAGAATCATACAGCATGGGTCAGGCCCTTTGACCCATCATGTCTGCACTGACAAAAACTACTCTAACTCAACACCAGGCTCACTTTCACACACTAGGCCCAGAGCCTTGAATATTATGACATTTCAGGTGCCCATCAAAGAATGTTTTAAAGATTGTGATGTTTCCGTCCCCTTCCCCCTCCCAAGCAGTGCCTTCCAGACCCCTAACATCCCCAAATCCCCTCTGAACCGCCTGCTTTTCACTTTAAAATGGCGCCCCTCATGATTGACCCTTTTACTTATTGAAGTAAGTTTAACAGTGTGCGGAGAGTGGCTTCATTCAGTATATAGTACTGAGCAGCTGCTCCCTCTCCACCCTGTCCATGCCCCTCATGATCTTACACACCTCGATCAGTCCCCCCTCAGCCTTCCCTGCTTTAAAGAAACCAGCCTGAGTGTATCCAGCCTCTCTCCATCACTGAGATACTCCATCCCAAGGAGAATCCTGGTGGATCTCCCTCTGCACCCACTCCGATGTAATCCCATCTCTCCTATAGAGTGGGGACCAGAACTGCCCACAGTACTCCAGCTGTGGCCCTAACCAGAGGCCTGTCCAGCTCCAACATCACCTCCCTGCTCTCTCAATCTCTGCAACGACTGATAAACGCAATTGTCCCGTATTCCTTCTTAACTCCCCTATTAACCTGTCCCCCACCTTCAGGGGCCTGTGGACAGACACCCCAAAACCCCTCTGTCCCTCTCAGCTTCCTCAAATCCTGCCACTCACAGACTATTCACCTGGCCTGTTCGTTTTTCCAAAGTGCATCACCTCACAGTGATCAGGGTTAAACTCCATCTCACAGTGATCAGGGTTAACCTCCATCTCACAGTGATCAGGGTTAAACTCCATCTCACAGTGATCAGGGTTAACCTCATAGTGGTCAGGGTTAAACTCCATCTCACAGTGATCAGGGTTAAACTCCATTTCACAGTGATCAGGGATAACCTCACAGTGATCAGGGTTAAACTCCACCTCACAGTGATCAGGGTTAACCTGACAGTGATCAGGGTTAAACTCCATCTCACAGTGATCAGGGTTAAACTCACAGTGATCAGGGTTAAACTCCATCTCACAGTGATCAGGGTTAAACTCACAGTGATCAGGGTTAAACTCCATCTCACAGTGATCAGGGTTAAACTCCATCTCACAGTGATCAGGATTAAACTCACAGTGATCAGGGTTAAACTCCACCTCACAGTGATCAGGGTTAAACTCCATCTCACAGTGATCAGGGTTAAACTCCATCTCACAGTGATCAGGGTTAAACTCACAGTGATAAGGGTTAAACTCCATCTCACAGTGATCAGGGTTAACCTCACAGTGATCAGGGTTAAACTCCACCTCACAGTGATCAGGGTTAAACTCCATCTCACAGTGATCAGGGTTAAACTCCATCTCACAGTGATCAGGATTAAACTCACAGTGATCAGGGTTAAACTCCATCTCACAGTGATCAGGGTTAAACTCCATCTCACAGTGATCAGGGTTAACCTCACAGTGATCAGGGTTAACCTCACAGTGATCAGGGTTAAACTCCATCTCACAGTGATCAGGGTTAACCTCACAGTGATCAGGGTTAAACTCCATCTCACAGTGATCAGGGTTAAACTCACAGTGATCAGGGTTAAACTCCATCTCACAGTGATCAGGGTTAAACTCACAGTGATCAGGGATAAACTCCATCTCACAGTGATCAGTGTTAACCTCACAGTGATCAGGGTTAAACTCCATCTCACAGTGATCAGGGTTAAACTCCATCTCACAGTAATCAGGGTTAACCTCACAGTGATCAGGGTTAAACTCACAGTGATCAGGGTTAAACTCCATCTCACAGTGATCAGGGTTAACCTCACAGTGATCAGGGTTAAACTCACAGTGATCAGGGTTAAACTCCACCTCACAGTGATCAGGGTTAACCTCACAGTGATCAGCGTTAAACTCCATCTCACAGTGATCAGGGTTAACCTCACAGTGATCAGGGTTAAACTCCACCTCACAGTGATCAGGGTTAACCTCACAGTGATCAGGGTTAAACTCACAGTGATCAGGGTTAAACTCCATCTCACAGTGATCAGGGTTAAACTCCATCTCACAGTGATCAGGGTTAACCTCACAGTGATCAGGGTTAAACTCACAGTGATCAGGGTTAAACTCCATCTCACAGTGATCAGGGTTAACCTCACAGTGATCAGGGTTAAACTCACAGTGATCAGGGTTAAACTCCATCTCACAGTGATCAGGGTTAACCTCACAGTGATCAGGGTTAAACTCCATCTCACAGTGATCAGTGTTAAACTTCATCTCACAGTGATCAGGGTTAACCTCAAAGTGATCAGGGTTCAACTCCATCTCACAGTGATCAGGGTTAACCTCACAATGATCAGGGTTAAACTCCATCTCACAGTGATCAGGGTTAACCTCACAGTGATCAGGGTTAAACTCCATCTCACAGTGATCAGGGTTATCCTCACAGAGATCAGGGTTAACCTCCATCTCACAGTGATCAGGGTTAAACTCCATCTCACAGTGATCAGAGTTAAACTCACAGTGATCAGGGTTATCCTCAAAGTGATCAGGGTTAAACTCCAGCTCACTGTGATCAGGGTTAATCTCCACCTCACAGTGATCAGGGTTAACCTCACAGTGATCAGGGTTATCCTCACAGTGATCAGGGTTAAACTCCATCTCACAGTGATCAGGGTTAATCTCCACCTCACAGTGATCAGGGTTAACCTCACAGTGATCAGGGTTAAACTCCATCTCACAGTGATCAGGGTTAAACACCATCTCACAGTGATCAGGGTTAATCTCCACCTCACAGTGATCAGGGTTAACCTCACAGTGATCAGGGTTAAACTCCATCTCACAGTGATCAGGGTTAAACTCCATCTCACAGTGATCAGGGTTAACCTCACAGTGATCAGGGTTAACCTCACAGTGATCCGGGTTAAACTCCATCTCACAGTGATCAGGGTTAAACTCCATCTCACAGTGATCAGGGTTAACCTCACAGTGATCAGGGTTAAACTCCATCTCACAGTGATCAGGGTTAACCTCACAGTGATCAGGGTTAAACTCACAGTGATCAGGGTTAAACTCCATCTCACAGTGATCAGGGTTAACCTCACAGCGATCAGGGTTAAACTCCATCTCACAGTGATCAGGGTTAACCTCACAGTGATCAGGGTTAAACTCACAGTGATCAGGGTTAAACTCCACATCACAGTGATCAGGGTTAAACTCCATCTCACAGTGATCAGGGTTAACCTCACAGTGATCAGGGTTAAACTCCATCTCACAGTGATCAGGGTTAACCTCACAGTGATCAGGGTTAAACTCCATCTCACAGTGATCAGTGTTAAACTTCATCTCACAGTGATCAGGGTTAACCTCAAAGTGATCAGGGTTCAACTCCATCTCACAGTGATCAGGGTTAAACTCCATCTCACAGTGATCCGGGTTAAACTCACAGTGATCAGGGTTAAACTCCATCTCACAGTGATCAGGGTTAAACTCCATCTCACAGTGATCAGGGATAACCTCACAGTGATCAGGGTTAAACTCCATCTCACAGTGATCAGGGTTAAACTCCATCTCACAGTGATCAGGGTTAACCTCACAGTGATCAGGGTTAAACTCCATCTCACAGTGATCAGGGATAACCTCACAGTGATCAGGGTTAAACTCCATCTCACAGTGATCAGGGTTAAACTCCATCTCACAGTGATCAGGGTTAACCTCACAGTGATCAGGGTTAAACTCCATCTCACAGTGATCAGGGTTAAACTCCATCTCACAGTGATCAGGGTTAACCTCACAGTGATCAGTGTTAACCTCACAGTGATCAGGGTTAAACTCCATCTCACAGTGATCAGGGTTAACCTCACAGTGATCAGGGTTAAACTCCATCTCACAGTGATCAGGGTTAACCTCACAGTGATCAGGGTTAAACTCCATCTCACAGTGATCAGGGATAACCTCACAGTGATCAGGGTTAAACTCCATCTCACAGTGATCAGGGTTAAACTCCATCTCACAGTGATCAGGGTTAACCTCACAGTGATCAGGGTTAAACTCCATCTCACAGTGATCAGGGATAACCTCACAGTGATCAGGGTTAAACTCCATCTCACAGTGATCAGGGTTAAACTCCATCTCACAGTGATCAGGGATAACCTCACAGTGATCA
Source organism: Chiloscyllium plagiosum (assembly GCF_037043375.1). Lineage (NCBI taxonomy): Eukaryota > Metazoa > Chordata > Chondrichthyes > Orectolobiformes > Hemiscylliidae > Chiloscyllium > Chiloscyllium plagiosum. Next base: position 162,852,930 of record NW_028270141.1, on the reverse strand, counting down.
GGGTTAAACTCCATCTCACAGTGATCAGGGTTAAACTCCATCTCACAGTGATCAGGGTTAACCTCACAGTGATCAGGGTTAAACTCCATCTCACAGTGATCAGGGTTAAACTCCATCTCACAGTGATCAGGGTTAAACTCCATCTCACAGTGATCAGGGTTAACCTCACAGTGATCACGGTAAAACACCATCTCACAGTGATCAGGGTTAACCTCACAGTGATCAGGGTTAAACTCCATCTCACAGTGATCAGGGTTAAACTCCATCTCACAGTGATCTGGGTTAAACTCCATCTCACAGTGATCAGGGTTAACCTCACAGTGATCAGGGTTAACCTCACAGTGATCAGGGTTAAACTCCATCTCACAGTGATCAGGGTTAACCTCACAGTGATCAGGGTTAACCTCACAGTGATCAGGGTTAAACTCCATCTCACAGTGATCAGGGTTAACCTCACAGTGATCAGGGTTAAACTCCATCTCACAGTGATCAGGGTTAACCTCACCGTGATCAGGGTTAAACTCCATCTCACAGTGATCAGGGTTAAACTCACAGTGATCAGGGTTAAACTCACAGTGATCAGTGTTAACCTCACAGTGATCAGGGTTAAACTCCATCTCACAGTGATCAGGGTTAACCTCACAGTGATCAGGGTTAAACTCCATCTCACAGTGATCAGGGTTAACCTCACAGTGATCAGGGATAAACTCCATCTCACAGTGATCAGGGTTAACCTCACAGTGATCAGGGTTAACCTCACAGTGATCAGGGTTAAACTCCATCTCACAGTGATCAGGGTTAATCTCCACCTCACAGTGATCAGGGTTAACCTCACAGTGATCAGGGTTAAACTCCATCTCACAGTGATCAGTGTTAAACTTCATCTCACAGTAATCAGGGTTAACCTCAAAGTGATCAGGGTTAAACTCCATCTCACAGTGATCAGGGTTAACCTCACAGTGATCAGGGTTAAACTCCATCTCACAGTGATCAGGGTTAAACTCCATCTCACAGTGATCAGGGTTAAACTCTCAGTGATCAGGGTTAAACTCCATCTCATAGTGATCAGGGTTAAACTCCATCTCACAGTGATCAGGGATAACCTCACAGTGATCAGGGTTAAACTCCATCTCACAGTGATCAGGGTTAAACTCCATCTCACAGTGATCAGGGTTAACCTCATAGTGGTCAGGGTTAAACTCCATCTCACAGTGATCAGGGTTAAACTCCATTTCACAGTGATCAGGGTGAAACTCCATCTCACAGTGATCAGGGTTAACCTCACAGTGATCAGTGTTAAACTCCATCTCACAGTGATCAGGGTTAACCTCACAGTGATCAGGGTTAACCTCACAGTGATCAGGGTTAAACTCCATCTCACAGTGATCAGGGTTAAACTCCATCTCACAGTGATCAGGGTTAAACTCACAGTGATCAGGGTTAAACTCCATCTCACAGTGATCAGGGTTAAACTCCATCTCACAGTGATCAGGGTTATCCTCACAGTGATCAGGGTTAAACTCCATCTCACAGTGATCAGGGTTAAACTCACAGTGATCAGGGTTAACCTCACAGTGATCAGGGTGAAACTCCATCTCACAGTGATCAGGGTTAACCTCACAGTGATCAGGGTTAAACTCCATCTCACAGTGATCAGGGTTAACCTCACAGTGATCAGGGTTAAACTCCATCTCACAGTGATCAGGGTTAAACTCCATCTCACAGTGATCAGGGATAACCTCACAGTGATCAGGGTTAAACTCCATCTCACAGTGATCAGGGTTAAACTCCATCTCACAGTGATCAGGGTTAACCTCACAGTGATCAGGGTTAAACTCCATCTCACAGTGATCAGGGATAACCTCACAGTGATCAGGGTTAAACTCCATCTCACAGTGATCAGGGTTAAACTCCATCCCACAGTGATCAGGGTTAACCTCACAGTGATCAGGGTTAAACTCCATCTCACAGTGATCAGGGTTAAACTCCATCTCACAGTGATCAGGGTTAACCTCACAGTGATCAGGGTTAACCTCACAGTGATCAGGGTTAAACTCCATCTCACAGTGATCAGGGTTAAACTCCATCTCACAGTGATCAGGGTTAACCTCACCGTGATCAGGGTTAAACTCCATCTCACAGTGATCAGGGTTAAACTCACAGTGATCAGGGTTAAACTCACAGTGATCAGGGTTAAACTCCATCTCACAGTGATCAGGGTTAACCTCACAGTGATCAGGGTTAAACTCCATCTCACAGTGATCAGGGTTAACCTCACAGTGATCAGGGTTAAACTCCATCTCACAGTGATCAGGGTTAACCTCACAGTGATCAGGGTTAAACTCCATCTCACAGTGATCAGGGTTAACCTCACAGTGATCAGGGTTAAACTCCATCTCAGAGTGATCAGGGTTAACCTCACAGTGATCAGGGTTAACCTCACAGTGATCAGGGTTAAACTCCATCTCACAGTGATCAGGGTTAATCTCCACCTCACAGTGACCAGGGTTAACCTCACAGTGATCAGGGTTAAACTCCATCTCACAGTGATCAGTGTTAAACTTCATCTCACAGTAATCAGGGTTAACCTCAAAGTGATCAGGGTTAAACTCCATCTCACAGTGATCAGGGTTAACCTCACAGTGATCAGGGTTAAACTCCATCTCACAGTGATCAGGGTTAAACTCCATCTCACAGTGATCAGGGTTAAACTCTCAGTGATCAGGGTTAAACTCCATCTCACAGTGATCAGGGTTAAACTCCATCTCACAGTGATCAGGGATAACCTCACAGTGATCAGGGTTAAACTCCATCTCACAGTGATCAGGGTTAAACTCCATCTCACAGTGATCAGGGTTAACCTCATAGTGGTCAGGGTTAAACTCCATCTCACAGTGATCAGGGTTAAACTCCATTTCACAGTGATCAGGGTGAAACTCCATCTCACAGTGATCAGGGTTAAACTCCATCTCACAGTGATCAGGGTTAACCTCACAGTGATCAGGGTTAACCTCACAGTGATCAGGGTTAAACTCCATCTCACAGTGATCAGGGTTAAACTCCATCTCACAGTGATCAGGGTTAAACTCACAGTGATCAGGGTTAAACTCCATCTCACAGTGATCAGGGTTAACCTCCATCTCACAGTGATCAGGGTTAACCTCACAGTGATCAGGGTTAAACTCCATCTCACAGTGATCAGGGTTATCCTCACAGTGATCAGGGTTAAACTCACAGTGATCAGGGTTAAACTCCATCTCACAGTGATCAGGGTTAAACTCCATCTCACAGTGATCAGGGTTAACCTCACAGTGATCAGGGTGAAACTCCATCTCACAGTGATCAGGGTTAACCTCACAGTGATCAGGGTTAAACTCCATCTCACAGTGATCAGGGTTAACCTCACAGTGATCAGGGTTAAACTACATCTCACAGTGTCAGGGTTAAACTCCATCTCACAGTGATCAGGGTTAACCTCACAGTGATCAGGGTTAAACTCCATCTCACAGTGATCAGGGTTAAACTCCATCTCACAGTGATCAGGGTTATCCTCACAGTGATCAGGGTTAAACTCCATCTCACAGTGATCAGGGTTAAACCCCATCTCACAGTGATCAGGGTTAAACTCACAGTGATCAGGGTTAACCTCACAGTGATCCGGGTTAAACTCCATCTCACAGTGATCAGGGTTAACCTCACAGTGATCAGGGTTAAACTCCATCTCACAGTGATCAGGGTTAAACTCCATCTCACAGTGATCAGGGTTAACCTCACAGTGATCAGGGTTAAACTCCATCTCACAGTGATGAGGGTTAAACTCCATCTCACAGTGATCAGGTTTAACCTCACAGTGATCAGGGTTAAACTCCACCTCACAGTGATCAGCGTTAAACTCCATCTCACAGTGATCAGGGTTAACCTCACAGTGATCAGGGTTAAACTCCATCTCACAGTGATCAGGGTTAAACTCCATCTCACAGTGATCAGGGTTAACCTCACAGTGGTCAGGGTTAAACTCCATCTCACAGTGATCAGGGTTAAACTCCATCTCACAGTGATCAGGGTTAACCTCACAGTGATCAGGGTTAAACTCCATCTCACAGTGATCAGGGTTAAACTCCATCTCACAGTGATCAGGGGTAACCTCACAGTGATCAGGGTTAAACTCCATCTCACAGTGATCAGGGTGAAACTCCACCTCACAGTGATCAGGGTTAAACTCCATCTCACAGTGATCAGGGTTAACCTCACAGTGATCAGGGTTAACCTCCATCTCACAGTGATCAGGGTTAACCTCACAGTGATCAGGGTTAAACTCCATCTCACAGTGATCAGGGTTAAACTCCATCTCACAGTGATCAGGGTTAACCTCACAGTGATCAGGGTTAAACTCCACCTCACAGTGATCAGGGTTAACCTCACAGTGATCAGGGTTAAACTCCATCTCACAGTGATCAGGGTTAAACTCCATCTCACAGTGATCAGGGTTAACCTCTCAGTGATCAGGGTTAAACTCCATCTCACAGTAATCAGTGTTAACCTCCATCTCACAGTGATCAGGGTTAACCTCACAGTGATCAGGGTTAAACTCCATCTCACAGTGATCAGGGTTAAACTCCATCTCTCAGTGATCTGGGTTAACCTCACAGTGATCAGGGTTAAACTCCATCTCACAGTGATCAGTGTTAAACTTCATCTCACAGTGATCAGGGTTAACCTCAAAGTGATCAGGGTTAAACTCCATCTCACAGTGATCAGGGTTAACCTCACAGTGATCAGTGTTAAACTCCATCTCACAGTGATCAGGGTTAAACTCCATCTCACAGTGATCAGGGTTAAACTCCATCTCACAGTGATCAGGGATAACCTCACAGTGATCAGGGTTAAACTCCATCTCACAGTGATCAGGGATAACCTCACAGTGATCAGGGTTAAAATCCATCACACAGTGATCAGGGTTAACCTCACAGTGATCAGGGTTAAACTCACAGTGATCAGGGTTAAACTCCATCTCACAGTGATCAGGGATAACCTCACAGTGATCAGGGTTAAACTCCATCTCACAGTGATCAGGGATAACCTCACAGTGATCAGGGTTAAACTCCATCTCACAGTGATCAGGGATAACCTCACAGTGATCAGGGTTAAACTCCATCTCACAGTGATCAGGGTTAAACTCCATCTCACAGTGATCAGGGTTAACCTCACAGTGATCAGGGTTAAACTCCATCTCACAGTGATCAGGGTTAAACTCCATCTCACAGTGATCAGGGTTAACCTCACAGTGATCAGGGTTAAACTCCATCTCACAGTGATCAGGGTTATCCTCACAGTGATCAGGGTTAAACTCCATCTCACAGTGATCAGGGTTAATCTCTACCTCACAGTGATCAGGGTTAACCTCACAGTGATCAGGGTTAAACTCCATCTCACAGTGATCAGGGTTAAACTCCATCTCACAGTGATCAGGGTTAACCTCACAGTGATCAGGGTTAAACTCACAGTGATCAGGGTTAAACTCCACCTCACAGTGATCAGGGTTAAACTCCATCTCACAGTGATCAGGGTTAACCTCACAGTGATCAGGGTTAAACTCCACCTCACAGTGATCAGGGTTAACCTCCATCTCACAGTGATCAGGGTTAACCTCACAGTGATCAGGGTTAAACTCCATCTCACAGTGATCAGTGTTAAACTTCATCTCACAGTAATCAGGGTTAACCTCAAAGTGATCAGGGTTAAACTCCATCTCACAGAGATCAGGGTTAACCTCACAGTGATCAGGGTTAAACTCCATCTCACAGTGATCAGGGTTAAACTCCATCTCACAGTGATCAGGGTTAAACTCACAGTGATCAGGGTTAAACTCCATCTCACAGTGATCAGGGTTAAACTCCATCTCACAGTGATCAGGGATAACCTCACAGTGATCAGGGTTAAACTCCATCTCACAGTGATCAGGGTTAAACTCCATCTCACAGTGATCAGGGTTAACCTCATAGTGGTCAGGGTTAAATTCCATCTCACAGTGATCAGGGTTAAACTCCATTTCACAGTGATCAGGGATAACCTCACAGTGATCAGGGTTAAACTCCACCTCACAGTGATCAGGGTTAACCTGACAGTGATCAGGGTTAAACTCCATCTCACAGTGATCAGGGTTAATCTCCACCTCACAGTGATCAGGGGAAAACTCCATCTCACAGGGATCAGGGATAAGCTCACAGTGATCAGGGTTAAACTCCACCTCACAGTGATCGGGGTTAACCTGACAGTGATCAGGGTTAAACTCCATCTCACAGTGATCAGGGTTAATCTCCACCTCACAGTGATCAGGGGAAAACTCCATCTCACAGTGATCAGGGATAACCTCACAGTGATCAGGGTTAAACTGCATCTCACAGTGATCAGAGATAACCTCACAGTGATCAGGGTAAAACTCCATCTCACAGTGATGAGGGTTAAACTCCATCTCACAGTGATCAGGGTTAACCTCACAGTGATCAGGGTTAAACTCCATCTCACAGTGATCAGGGTTAACCTCACAGTGATCAGGGTTAACCTCACAGTGATCAGGGTTTATCTCCACCTCACAGTGATCAGCGTTAAACTCCATCTCACAGTGATCAGGGTTAACCTCACAGTGATCAGGGTTAACCACAAAGTGATCAGGGTTAAACTCCATCTCACAGTGATCAGGGTTAACCTCACAGTGATCAGGGTTAAACACCATCTCACAGTGATCAGGGTTAACCTCACAGTGATCAGGGTTAAACTCCATCTCACAGTGATCAGGGTTAACCTCACAGTGATCAGGGTTAAACTCCATCTCACAGTGATCAGGGTTAACCTCACAGTGATCTGGGTTAAACTCACAGTGATCAGGGTTAAACTCCACCTCACAGTGATCAGGGTTAAACTCCATCTCACAGTGATCAGGGTTAAACTCAATCTCACATTGATCAGGGTTAAACTCCATCTCACAGTGATCAGGGTTGACCTCACAGTGATCAGGGTTAAACTCCATCTCACAGTGATCAGGGTTAACCTCACAGTGATCTGGGTTAAACTCACAGTGATCAGGGTTAAACTCCACCTCACAGTGATCAGGGTTAAACTCCATCTCACAGTGATCAGGGTTAACCTCACAGTGATCAGGGTTAAACTCCATCTCACAGTGATCAGGGTTAACCTCACAGTGATCAGGGTTAAACTCCATCTCACAGTGATCAGGGTTAACATCACAGTGATCAGGGTTAAACTCCATCTCACAGTGATCAGGGTTAACCTCACAGTGATCAGGGTTAACCTCACAGTGATCAGGGTTAAACTCCATCTCACAGTGATCAGGGTTAATCTCCACCTCACAGTGATCAGGGTTAACCTCACAGTGATCAGGGTTATCCTCACAGAGATCAGGGTTAATCTCCATCTCACAGTGATCAGGGTTAAACTCCATCTCACAGTGATCAGAGTTAAACTCACAGTGATCAGGGTTTTCCTCACAGTGATCAGGGTTAAACTCCAGCTCACTGTGATCAGGGTTAACCTCACAGTGATCAGGGTTAAACTCCATCTCACAGTGATCAGGGTTAAACTCACAGTGATCAGGGTTATCCTCACAGTGATCAGGGTTAATCTCCACCTCACAGTGATCAGGGTTAACCTCACAGTGATCAGGGTTAAACTCAATCTCACATTGATCAGGGTTAAACTCCATCTCACAGTGATCAGGGTTAACCTCACAGTGATCAGGGTTAAACTCCATCTCACAGTGATCAGGGTTAACCTCACAGTGATCAGGGTTAACCTCACAGTGATCAGGGTTAAACTCCATCTCACAGTGATCAGGGTTAACCTCACAGTGATCAGGGTTAACCTCACAGTGATCAGGGTTAAACTCCATCTCACAGTGATCAGGGTGAAACTCCATCTCACAGTGATCAGGGTTAAACTCCATCTCACAGTGATCAGGGTTAACCTCACATTGATCAGGGTTAACCTCACAGTGATCAGGGTTAAACTCCATCTCACAGTGATCAGGGTTAAACTCCATCTCACAGTGATCAGGGTTAAACTCACAGTGATCAGGGTTAAACTCCATCTCACAGTGATCAGGGTTAAACTCCATCTCACAGTGATCAGGGTTAAACTCACAGTGATCAGGGTTAACCTCACAGTGATCAGGGTGAAACTCCATCTCACAGTGATCAGGGTTAAACTCCATCTCACAGTGATCAGGGTTAACCTCACAGTGATCAGGGTTAACCTCACAGTGATCCGGGTTAAACCCCATCTCACAGTGATCAGGGTTAACCTCACAGTGATCAGGGTTAAACTCCATCTCACAGTGATCAGGGTTAACCTCACAGTGATCAGGGTTAAACTACATCTGACAGTGATCAGGGTTAAACTCCATCTGACAGTGATCAGGGTTAAACTCCATCTCACAGTGATCAGGGTTAACCTCACAGTGATCAGGGTTAAACTCCATCTCACAGTGATCAGGGTTAATCTCACAGTGATCAGGGTTAAACACCATCTCACAGTGATCAGGGTTAACCTCACAGTGATCAGGGTTAAACTCCATCTCACAGTGATCAGGTGTTAACCTCACAGTGATCAGGGTTAAACTCCATCTCACAGTGATCAGGGTTAACCTCCATCTCACAGTGATCAGGGTTAACCTCACAGTGATCAGGGTTAAAGTCCATCTCACAGTGATCAGGGTTAAACTCCATCTCACAGTGATCAGGGTTAACCTCACAGTGATCAGGGTTAAACTCCACCTCACAGTGATCAGGGTTAACCTCACAGTGATCAGGGTTAAACTCCATCTCACAGTGATCAGTGTTAACCTCCATCTCACAGTGATCAGGGTTAACCTCACAGTGATCAGGGTTAAACTCCATCTCACAGTGATCAGTGTTAACCTCCATCTCACAGTGATCAGGGTTAACCTCACAGTGATCAGGGTTAAACTCCATCTCACAGTGATCAGGGTTAACCTCACAGTGATCAGGGTTAAACTCCATCTCACAGTGATCAGTGTTAAACTTCATCTCACAGTGATCAGGGTTAACCTCAAAGTGATCAGGGTTAAACTCCATCTCACAGTGATCAGGGTTAACCTCACAGTGATCAGTGTTAAACTCCATCTCACAGTGATCAGGGTTAAACTCCATCTCACAGTGATCAAGGTTAAACTCACAGTGATCAGGGTTAAACTCCATCTCACAGTGATCAGGGTTAAACTCCATCTCACAGTGATCAGGGATAACCTCACATTGATCAGGGTTAAACTCCATCTCACAGTGATCAGGGTTAAACTCCATCTCACAGTGATCAGGGTTAACCTCATAGTGGTCAGGGTTAAACTCCATCTCACAGTGATCAGGGTTAAACTCCATTTCACAGTGATCAGGGATAACCTCACAGTGATCAGGGTTAAACTCCATCTCACAGTGATCAGGGTTAAACTCCATTTCACAGTGATCAGGGATAACCTCACAGTGATCAGGGTTAAACTCCATTTCACAGTGATCAGGGTTAACCTGACAGTGATCAGGGTTAAACTCCATCTCACAGTGATCAGGGTTCATCTCCACCTCACAGTGATCAGGGTTAAACTCCATCTCACAGTGATCAGGGTTAACCTGACAGTGATCAGGGTTAAACTCCATCTCACAGTGATCAGGGTTAAACTCCATCTCACAGTGATCAGGGATAACCTCACAGTGATCCGGGTTAAACTCCATCTCACAGTGATCAGGGTTAACCTCACAGTGATCAGGGTTAAACTCCACCTCTCAGAGATCAGTGTTAAACTCCATCTCACAGTGATCAGGGTTAACCTCACAGTGATCAGGGTTAAACTCCATCTCACAGAGATCAGGCTTAACCTCACAGTGATCAGGGTTAACCTCACAGTGATCAGGGTTAAACTCCACCTCACAGTGATCAGGGATAACCTCACAGTGATCAGGGTTAACCTCACAGTGATCAGGGTTAAACTCCATCTCACAGTGATCAGGGTTAACCTCACAGTGATCAGGGTTAAACTCCATCTCACAGTGATCAGGGTTAACCTCACAGTGATCAGGGTTAACCTCACAGTGATCAGGGTTAAACTCCATCTCACAGTGATCAGGGTTAATCTCCACCTCACAGTGATCAGGGTTAACCTCACAGTGATCAGGGTTAAACTTCATCTCACAGTGATCAGGGTTAACCTCACAGTGATCAGGGTTAAACTCACAGTGATCAGGTTTAAACTCCACCTCACAGTGATCAGGGTTAAACTCCATCTCACAGTGATCAGGGTTAACCTCACAGTGATCAGGGTTAAACTCCATCTCACAGTGATCAGGGTTAACCTCACAGTGATCAGGGTTAAACTCCATCTCACAGTGATCAGTGTTAAACTTCATCTCACAGTGATCAGGGTTAACCACAAAGTGATCAGGGTTCAACTCCATCTCACAGTGATCAGGGTTAAACTCCATCTCACAGTGATTCGGGTTAAACTCACAGTGATCAGGGTTAAACTCCATTTCACAGTGATCAGGGTTAAACTCCATCTCACAGTGATCAGGGTTAAACTCCATCTCACAGTGATCAGGGATAACCTCACAGTGATCAGGGTTAAACTCCATCTCACAGTGATCAGGGTTAAACTCCATCTCACAGTGATCAGGGTTAACCTCACAGTGATCAGGGTTAAACTCCATCTCACAGTGATCACGGTTAACCTCACAGTGATCAGGGTTAAACTCCATCTCACAGTGATCAGGGTTACCCTCACAGTGATCTGGGTTAAACTCACAGTGATCAGGGTTAAACACCACCTCACAGTGATCAGGGTTAACCTCACAGTGATCAGGGTTAAACTCCATCTCACAGTGATCAGGGTTAACCTCACAGTGATCAGGGTTAAACTCCACCTCACAGTGATGAGGGTTAACCTCACCGTGATCAGGGTTAACCTCCCAGTGATCAGGGTTAAACTCCATCTCACAGTGATCAGGGTTAAACTCCATCTCACAGTGATCAGGGTTAACCTCACAGTGATCAGGGTTAAACTCACAGTGATCAGGGTTAAACTCCATCTCACAGTGATCAGGGTTAACCTCACAGTGATCAGGGTTAAACTCCATCTCACAGTGATCAGGGTTAACCTCACAGTGATCTGGGTTAAACTCACAGTGATCAGGGTTAAACTCCACCTCACAGTGATCAGGGTTAAACTCCATCTCACAGTGATCAGGGTTAACCTCACAGTGATCAGGGTTAAACTCCATCTCACAGTGATCAGGGTTAACCTCACAGTGATCAGGGTTAAACTCCATCTCACAGTGATCAGGGTTAACCTCACAGTGATCAGGGTTAAACTCCATCTCACAGTGATCAGGGTTAACCTCACAGTGATCAGGGTTAACCTCACAGTGATCAGGGTTAAACTCCATCTCACAGTGATCAGGGTTAATCTCCACCTCACAGTGATCAGGGTTAACCTCACAGTGATCAGGGTTATCCTCACAGAGATCAGGGTTAACCTCCATCTCACAGTGATCAGGGTTAAACTCCATCTCACAGTGATCAGAGTTAAACTCACAGTGATCAGGGTTTTCCTCACAGTGTTCAGGGTTAAACTCCAGCTCACTGTGATCAGGGTTAATCTCCACCTCACAGTGATCAGGGTTAACCTCACAGTGATCAGGGTTAAACTCCATCTCACAGTGATCAGGGTTAAACTCCATCTCACAGCGATCAGGGTTAAACTCACAGTGATCAGGGTTAAACTCCATCTCACAGTGATCAGGGTTAATCTCCACCTCACAGTGATCAGGGTTAACCTCACAGTGATCAGGGTTAAACTCAATCTCACATTGATCAGGGTTAAACTCCATCTCACAGTGATCAGGGTTGACCTCACAGTGATCAGGGTTAAACTCCATCTCACAGTGATCAGGGTTAACCTCACAGTGATCAGGGTTAAACTCCATCTCACAGTGATCAGGGTTAAACTCCATCTCACAGTGATCAGGGTTAACCTCACAGTGATCAGGGTTAAACTCCATCTCACAGTGATCAGGGTTAAACTCACAGTGATCAGGGTTAACCTCACAGTGATCAGGGTTAACCTCCATCTCACAGTGATCAGGGTTAAACTCCATCTCACAGTGATCAGGGTTATCCTCACAGTGATCAGGGTTAAACTCCATCTCACAGTGATCAGGGTTAAACTCCATCTCACAGTGATCAGGGTTAAACTCACAGTGATCAGGGTTAAACTCACAGTGATCAGGGTTAACCTCACAGTGATCAGGGTTAAACTCCACCTCACAGTGATCAGGGTTAACCTCACAGTGATCAGGGTTAACCTCACAGTGATCAGGGTTAACCTCCATCTCACAGTGATCAGGGTTAACCTCACATTGATCAGGGTTAAACTCCATCTCACAGTGATCAGGGTTAAACTCCACCTCACAGTGATCAGAGTTAACCTCACAGTGATCAGGGTTAACCTCCATCTCACAGTGATCAGGGTTAACCTCACATTGATCAGGGTTAAACTCCATCTCACAGTGATCAGGGTTAACCTCACAGTGATCAGGGTTAAACTCCATCTCACAGTGATCAGGGTTAACCTCACAGTGATCAGGGTTAAACTCCATCTCACAGTGATCAGGGTTAACCTCACAGTGATCAGGGTTAAACTCCACCTCACAGTGATCAGGGTTAACCTCACAGTGATCAGGGTTAAACTCCATCTCACAGTGATCAGTGTTAACCTCCATCTCACAGTGATCAGGGTTAACCTCACACTGATCAGGGTAAAACTCCATCTCACAGTGATCAGGGTTAAACTCCATCTCTCAGTGATCAGGGTTAACCTCACAGTGATCAGGGTTAAACTCCATCTCACAGTGATCAGTGTTAAACTTCATCTCACAGTGATCAGGGTTAACCTCAAAGTGATCAGGGTTAAACTCCATCTCACAGTGATCAGAGTTAACCTCACAGTGATCAGTGTTAAACTCCATCTCACAGTGATCAGGGTTAAACTCCATCTCACAGTGATCAGGGTTAAACTCACAGTGATCAGGGTTAAACTCCATCTCACAGTGATCAGGGTTAAACTCCATCTCACAGTGATCAGGGATAACCACACAGTGATCCAGGGTTAAACTCCATCTCACAGTGATCAGGGTTAAACTCCATCTCACAGTGATCAGGGTTAACCTCATAGTGGTCAGGGTTAAACTCCATCTCACAGTGATCAGAGTTAACCTCACAGTGATCAGGGTTAAACTCCATCTCACAGTGATCAGTGTTAAACTTCATCTCACAGTGATCAGGGATAACCTCACAGTGATCAGGGATAAACTCCATCTCACAGTGATCAGGGTTAACCGCACAGTGATCAGGGTTAAACTCCATCTCACAGTGATCAGGGTTAAACTCCATCTCACAGTGATCCGGGTTAAACTCACAGTGATCAGGGTTAAACTCCATTTCACAGTGATCAGGGTTAAACTCCATCTCACAGTGATCAGGGATAACCTCACAGTGATCAGGGATAAACTCCATCTCACAGTGATCAGGGTTAAACTCCATCTCACAGTGATCAGGGTTAACCTCACAGTGATCAGGGTTAAACTCCATCTCACAGTGATCAGGGATAACCTCACAGTGATCAGGGTTAAACTCCATCTCACAGTGATCAGGGTTAACCTCACAGTGATCAGGGTTAAACTCCATCTCACAGTGATCAGTGTTAAACTTCTTCTCACAGTGATCAGGGTTAACCTCACAGTGATCAGGGTTAACCTCCATCTCACAGTGATCAGGGTTAACCTCACATTGATCAGGGTTAAACTCCATCTCACAGTGATCAGGGTTAAACTCCATCTCACAGTGATCAGGGTTAACCTCACAGTGATCAGGGTTAAACTCCACCTCACAGTGATCAGGGTTAACCTCACAGTGATCAGGGTTAAACTCCATCTCACAGTGATCAGTGTTAACCTCCATCTCACAGTGATCAGGGTTAACCTCACAGTGATCAGGGTTAAACTCCATCTCACAGTGATCAGTGTTAACCTCCATCTCACAGTGATCAGGGTTAAACTCCATCTCACAGTGATCAGGGTTAAACTCACAGTGATCAGGCTTAAACTCCATCTCACAGTGATCAGGGTTAAACTCCATCTCACAGTGATCAGGGATAACCTCACAGTGATCAGGGTTAAACTCCATCTCACAGTGATCAGGGTTAAACTCCATCTCACAGTGATCAGGGTTAAACTCACAGTGATCAGGGTTAAACTCCATCTCACAGTGATCAGGGTTAAACTCCATCTCACAGTGATCAGGGATAACCTCACAGTGATCAGGGTTAAACTCCATCTCACAGTGATCAGGGTTAAACTCCATCTCACAGTGATCAGGGTTAACCTCATAGTGGTCAGGGTTAAACTCCATCTCACAGTGATCAGGGTTAACCTCACAGTGATCAGGGTTAAACTCCATCTCACAGTGATCAGTGTTAAACTTCATCTCACAGTGATCAGGGTTAACCACAAAGTGATCAGGGTTCAACTCCATCTCACAGTGATCAGGGTTAAACTCCATCTCACAGTGATCAGGGTTAACCTCACAGTGATCAGGGATAAACTCCATCTCACAGTGATCAGGGTTAACCTCACAGTGATCAGGGTTAAACTCCATCTCACAGTGATCAGGGATAAACTCCATCTCACAGTGATCAGGGTTAACCTCACAGCGATCAGGGTTAAACTCCATCTCACAGTGATCCGGGTTAAACTCACAGTGATCAGGGTTAAACTCCATTTCACAGTGATCAGGGTTAAACTCCATCTCACAGTGATCAGGGATAACCTCACAGTGATCAGGGTTAAACTCCATCTCACAGTGATCAGGGTTAAACTCCATCTCACAGTGATCAGGGTTAACCTCACAGTGATCAGGGTTAAACTCCATCTCACAGTGATCAGGGATAACCTCACAGTGATCAGGGTTAAACTCCATCTCACAGTGATCAGGGTTAACCTCACAGTGATCAGGGTTAAACTCCATCTCACAGTGATCAGTGTTAAACTTCATCTCACAGTGATCAGGGTTAACCTCACAGTGATCAGGGTTAACCTCCATCTCACAGTGATCAGGGTTAACCTCACAGTGATCAGGGTTAAACTCCATCTCACAGTGATCAGGGTTAAACTCCATCTCACAGTGATCAGGGTTAACCTCACATTGATCAGGGTTAAACTCCATCTCACAGTGATCAGGGTTAAACTCCATCTCACAGTGATCAGGGTTAACCTCACAGTGATCAGGGTTAAACTCCACCTCACAGTGATCAGGGTTAACCTCACAGTGATCAGGGTTAAACTCCATCTCACAGTGATCAGTGTTAACCTCCATCTCACAGTGATCAGGGTTAACCTCACAGTGATCAGGGTTAAACTCCATCTCACAGTGATCAGTGTTAACCTCCATCTCACAGTGATCAGGGTTAACCTCACAGTGATCAGGGTTAAACTCCATCTCACAGTGATCAGGGTTAACCTCACAGTGATCAGGGTTAAACTCCATCTCACAGTGATCAGTGTTAAACTTCATCTCACAGTGATCAGGGTTAACCTCACAGTGATCAGGGTTAACCTCCATCTCACAGTGATCAGGGTTAACCTCACATTGATCAGGGTTAAACTCCATCTCACAGTGATCAGGGTTAAACTCCATCTCACAGTGATCAGGGTTAACCTCAAAGTGATCAGGGTTAAACTCCATCTCACAGTGATCAGGGTTAAACTCCATCTCACAGTGATCAGGGTTAAACTCACAGTGATCAGGGTTAAACTCCATCTCACAGTGATCAGGGTTAAACTCCATCTCACAGTGATCAGGGATAACCTCACAGTGATCAGGGTTAAACTCCATCTCACAGTGATCAGTGTTAAACTTCATCTCACAGTGATCAGGGATAACCTCACAGTGATCAGGGATAAACTCCATCTCACAGTGATCAGGGTTAACCGCACAGTGATCAGGGTTAAACTCCATCTCACAGTGATCAGGGTTAAACTCCATCTCACAGTGATCCGGGTTAAACTCACAGTGATCAGGGTTAAACTCCATTTCACAGTGATCAGGGTTAAACTCCATCTCACAGTGATCAGGGATAACCTCACAGTGATCAGGGTTAAACTCCATCTCACAGTGATCAGGGTTAAACTCCATCTCACAGTGATCAGGGTTAACCTCACAGTGATCAGGGTTAAACTCCATCTCACAGTGATCAGGGATAACCTCACAGTGATCAGGGTTAAACTCCATCTCACAGTGATCAGGGTTAACCTCACAGTGATCAGGGTTAAACTCCATCTCACAGTGATCAGTGTTAAACTTCTTCTCACAGTGATCAGGGTTAACCTCACAGTGATCAGGGTTAACCTCCATCTCACAGTGATCAGGGTTAACCTCACATTGATCAGGGTTAAACTCCATCTCACAGTGATCAGGGTTAAACTCCATCTCACAGTGATCAGGGTTAACCTCACAGTGATCAGGGTTAAACTCCACCTCACAGTGATCAGGGTTAACCTCACAGTGATCAGGGTTAAACTCCATCTCACAGTGATCAGTGTTAACCTCCATCTCACAGTGATCAGGGTTAACCTCACAGTGATCAGGGTTAAACTCCATCTCACAGTGATCAGTGTTAACCTCCATCTCACAGTGATCAGGGTTAAACTCCATCTCACAGTGATCAGGGTTAAACTCCATCTCACAGTGATCAGGGTTAAACTCCATCTCACAGTGATCAGGGTTAAACTCACAGTGATCAGGGTTAAACTCCATCTCACAGTGATCAGGGTTAAACTCCATCTCACAGTGATCAGGGTTAAACTCACAGTGATCAGGGTTAAACTCCATCTCACAGTGATCAGGGTTAAACTCCATCTCACAGTGATCAGGGATAACCTCACAGTGATCAGGGTTAAACTCCATCTCACAGTGATCAGGGTTAAACTCCATCTCACAGTGATCAGGGTTAACCTCATAGTGGTCAGGGTTAAACTCCATCTCACAGTGATCAGGGTTAACCTCACAGTGATCAGGGTTAAACTCCATCTCACAGTGATCAGTGTTAAACTTCATCTCACAGTGATCAGGGTTAACCACAAAGTGATCAGGGTTCAACTCCATCTCACAGTGATCAGGGTTAAACTCCATCTCACAGTGATCAGGGTTAACCTCACAGTGATCAGGGATAAACTCCATCTCACAGTGATCAGGGTTAACCTCACAGTGATCAGGGTTAAACTCCATCTCACAGTGATCAGGGTTAAACTCCATCTCACAGTGATCCGGGTTAAACTCACAGTGATCAGGGTTAAACTCCATTTCACAGTGATCAGGGTTAAACTCCATCTCACAGTGATCAGGGATAACCTCACAGTGATCAGGGTTAAACTCCATCTCACAGTGATCAGGGTTAAACTCCATCTCACAGTGATCAGGGTTAACCTCACAGTGATCAGGGTTAAACTCCATCTCACAGTGATCAGGGATAACCTCACAGTGATCAGGGTTAAACTCCATCTCACAGTGATCAGGGTTAACCTCACAGTGATCAGGGTTAAACTCCATCTCACAGTGATCAGTGTTAAACTTCATCTCACAGTGATCAGGGTTAACCTCACATTGATCAGGGTTAAACTCCATCTCACAGTGATCAGGGTTAAACTCCATCCCACAGTGATCAGGGTTAACCTCACAGTGATCAGGGTTAAACTCCACCTCACAGTGATCAGGGTTAACCTCACAGTGATCAGGGTTAAACTCCATCTCACAGTGATCAGGGTTAAACTCCATCTCACAGTGATCAGGGATAACCTCACAGTGATCAGGGTTAAACTCCATCTCACAGTGATCAGGGTTAAACTCCATCTCACAGTGATCAGGGTTAACCTCACAGTGATCAGGGTTAAACTCCATCTCACAGTGATCAGTGTTAACCTCCATCTCACAGTGATCAGGGTTAACCTCACAGTGATCAGGGTTAAACTCCATCTCACAGTGATCAGTGTTAACCTCCATCTCACAGTGATCAGGGTTAACCTCACAGTGATCAGGGTTAAACTCCATCTCACAGTGATCAGGGTTAACCTCACAGTGATCAGGGTTAAACTCCATCTCACAGTGATCAGTGTTAAACTTCATCTCACAGTGATCAGGGTTAACCTCACAGTGATCAGGGTTAACCTCCATCTCACAGTGATCAGGGTTAACCTCACATTGATCAGGGTTAAACTCCATCTCACAGTGATCAGGGTTAAACTCCATCTCACAGTGATCAGGGTTAACCTCAAAGTGATCAGGGTTAAACTCCATCTCACAGTGATCAGGGTTAACCTCACAGTGATCAGTGTTAAACTCCATCTCACAGTGATCAGGGTTAAACTCCATCTCACAGTGATCAGGGTTAAACTCACAGTGATCAGGGTTAAACTCCATCTCACAGTGATCAGGGTTAAACTCCATCTCACAGTGATCAGGGATAACCTCACAGTGATCAGGGTTAAACTCCATCTCACAGTGATCAGGGTTAAACTCCATCTCACAGTGATCAGGGTTAACCTCATAGTGGTCAGGGTTAAACTCCATCTCACAGTGATCAGGGTTAACCTCACAGTGATCAGGGTTAAACTCCATCTCACAGTGATCAGTGTTAAACTTCATCTCACAGTGATCAGGGTTAACCACAAAGTGATCAGGGTTCAACTCCGTCTCACAGTGATCAGGGTTAAACTCCATCTCACAGTGATCAGGGTTAACCTCACAGTGATCAGGGTTAAACTCCATCTCACAGTGATCAGGGTTAAACTCCATCTCACAGTGATCCAGGTTAAACTCACAGTGATCAGGGTTAAACTCCATTTCACAGTGATCAGGGTTAAACTCCATCTCACAGTGATCAGGGATAACCTCACAGTGATCAGGGTTAAACTCCATCTCACAGTGATCAGGGTTAAACTCCATCTCACAGTGATCAGGGTTAACCTCACAGTGATCAGGGTTAAACTCCATCTCACAGTGATCAGGGATAACCTCACAGTGATCAGGGTTAAACTCCATCTCACAGTGATCAGGGTTAAACTCCATCTCACAGTGATCAGGGTTAACCTCACAGTGATCAGGGTTAAACTCCATCTCACAGTGATCAGGGTTAACCTCACAGTGATCAGGGTTAAACTCCATCTCACAGTGATCAGGGTTAACATCACAGTGTTCAGGGTTTACCTCACAGTGATCAGGGTTAAACTCCATCTCACAGTGATCAGGGTTAATCTCCACCTCACAGTGATCAGGGGTAACCTCACAGTGATCAGGGTTAAACTCCACCTCACAGTGATCAGGGTTAAACTCCATCTCACAGTGATCAGGGTTAACCTCACAGTGATCAGGGTTAAACTCCATCTCACAGTGATCAGGGTTAACCTCACAGTGATCAGGGTTAAATTCCATCTCACAGTGATCAGGGTTAAACTCCATCTCACAGTGATCAGGGTTAACCTCACAGTGATCAGGGTTAAACTCCATCTCACAGTGATCAGGGATAACCTCACAGTGATCAGGGTTAAACTCCATCTCACAGTGATCAGGGTTAAACTCCATCTCACAGTGATCAGGGATAACCTCACAGTGATCAGGGTTAAACTCCATCTCACAGTGATCAGGGTTAAACTCCATCTCACAGTGATCAGGGTTAACCTCACAGTGATCAGGGTTAAACTCCATCTCACAGTGTTCAGGGATAACCTCACAGTGATCAGGGTTAAACTCCATCTCACAGTGATCAGGGTTAACCTCACAGTGATCAGGGTTAAACTCCATCTCACAGTGATCAGGGTTAAACTCCATCTCACAGTGATCAGGGTTAACCTCACAGTGATCAGGGTTAAACTCCATCTCACAGTGATCAGGGTTAACCTCAAAGTGATCAGGGTTAAACTCCATCTCACAGTGATCAGGGTTAAACTCAAAGTGATCAGGGTTAAACTCCATCTCACAGTGATCAGGGTTAAACTCACAGTGATCAGGGTTAAACTCCATCTCACAGTGATCAGGGTTAAACTCCATCTCACAGTGATCAGGGTTAACCTCATAGTGGTCAGGGTTAAACTCCATCTCACAGTGATCAGGGTTAACCTCACAGTGATCAGGGTTAAACTCCATCTCACAGTGATCAGTGTTAAACTTCATCTCACAGTGATCAGGGTTAACCACAAAGTGATCAGGGTTCAACTCCATCTCACAGTGATCAGGGTTAAACTCCATCTCACAGTGATCAGGGTTAACCTCACAGTGATCAGGGATAAACTCCATCTCACAGTGATCAGGGTTAACCTCACAGTGATCAGGGTTAAACTCCATCTCACAGTGATCAGGGTTAAACTCCATCTCACAGTGATCCGGGTTAAACTCACAGTGATCAGGGTTAAACTCCATTTCACAGTGATCAGGGTTAAACTCCATCTCACAGTGATCAGGGATAACCTCACAGTGATCAGGGTTAAACTCCATCTCACAGTGATCAGGGTTAAACTCCATCTCACAGTGATCAGGGTTAACCTCACAGTGATCAGGGTTAAACTCCATCTCACAGTGATCAGGGATAACCTCACAGTGATCAGGGTTAAACTCCATCTCACAGTGATCAGGGTTAACCTCACAGTGATCAGGGTTAAACTCCATCTCACAGTGATCAGTGTTAAACTTCATCTCACAGTGATCAGGGTTAACCTCACATTGATCAGGGTTAAACTCCATCTCACAGTGATCAGGGTTAAACTCCATCCCACAGTGATCAGGGTTAACCTCACAGTGATCAGGGTTAAACTCCACCTCACAGTGATCAGGGTTAACCTCACAGTGATCAGGGTTAAACTCCATCTCACAGTGATCAGGGTTAAACTCCATCTCACAGTGATCAGGGATAACCTCACAGTGATCAGGGTTAAACTCCATCTCACAGTGATCAGGGTTAAACTCCATCTCACAGTGATCAGGGTTAACCTCACAGTGATCAGGGTTAAACTCCATCTCACAGTGATCAGTGTTAACCTCCATCTCACAGTGATCAGGGTTAACCTCACAGTGATCAGGGTTAAACTCCATCTCAGAGTGATCAGTGTTAACCTCCATCTCACAGTGATCAGGGTTAACCTCACAGTGATCAGGGTTAAACTCCATCTCACAGTGATCAGGGTTAACCTCACAGTGATCAGGGTTAAACTCCATCTCACAGTGATCAGTGTTAAACTTCATCTCACAGTGATCAGGGTTAACCTCACAGTGATCAGGGTTAACCTCCATCTCACAGTGATCAGGGTTAACCTCACATTGATCAGGGTTAAACTCCATCTCACAGTGATCAGGGTTAAACTCCATCTCACAGTGATCAGGGTTAACCTCAAAGTGATCAGGGTTAAACTCCATCTCACAGTGATCAGGGTTAACCTCACAGTGATCAGTGTTAAACTCCATCTCACAGTGATCAGGGTTAAACTCCATCTCACAGTGATCAGGGTTAAACTCACAGTGATCAGGGTTAAACTCCATCTCACAGTGATCAGGGTTAAACTCCATCTCACAGTGATCAGGGATAACCTCACAGTGATCAGGGTTAAACTCCATCTCACAGTGATCAGGGTTAAACTCCATCTCACAGTGATCAGGGTTAACCTCATAGTGGTCAGGGTTAAACTCCATCTCACAGTGATCAGGGTTAACCTCACAGTGATCAGGGTTAAACTCCATCTCACAGTGATCAGTGTTAAACTTCATCTCACAGTGATCAGGGTTAACCACAAAGTGATCAGGGTTCAACTCCGTCTCACAGTGATCAGGGTTAAACTCCATCTCACAGTGATCAGGGTTAACCTCACAGTGATCAGGGTTAAACTCCATCTCACAGTGATCAGGGTTAAACTCCATCTCACAGTGATCCAGGTTAAACTCACAGTGATCAGGGTTAAACTCCATTTCACAGTGATCAGGGTTAAACTCCATCTCACAGTGATCAGGGATAACCTCACAGTGATCAGGGTTAAACTCCATCTCACAGTGATCAGGGTTAAACTCCATCTCACAGTGATCAGGGTTAACCTCACAGTGATCAGGGTTAAACTCCATCTCACAGTGATCAGGGATAACCTCACAGTGATCAGGGTTAAACTCCATCTCACAGTGATCAGGGTTAAACTCCATCTCACAGTGATCAGGGTTAACCTCACAGTGATCAGGGTTAAACTCCATCTCACAGTGATCAGGGTTAACCTCACAGTGATCAGGGTTAAACTCCATCTCACAGTGATCAGGGTTAACATCACAGTGTTCAGGGTTTACCTCACAGTGATCAGGGTTAAACTCCATCTCACAGTGATCAGGGTTAATCTCCACCTCACAGTGATCAGGGGTAACCTCACAGTGATCAGGGTTAAACTCCACCTCACAGTGATCAGGGTTAAACTCCATCTCACAGTGATCAGGGTTAACCTCACAGTGATCAGGGTTAAACTCCATCTCACAGTGATCAGGGTTAACCTCACAGTGATCAGGGTTAAATTCCATCTCACAGTGATCAGGGTTAAACTCCATCTCACAGTGATCAGGGTTAACCTCACAGTGATCAGGGTTAAACTCCATCTCACAGTGATCAGGGATAACCTCACAGTGATCAGGGTTAAACTCCATCTCACAGTGATCAGGGTTAAACTCCATCTCACAGTGATCAGGGATAACCTCACAGTGATCAGGGTTAAACTCCATCTCACAGTGATCAGGGTTAAACTCCATCTCACAGTGATCAGGGTTAACCTCACAGTGATCAGGGTTAAACTCCATCTCACAGTGTTCAGGGATAACCTCACAGTGATCAGGGTTAAACTCCATCTCACAGTGATCAGGGTTAACCTCACAGTGATCAGGGTTAAACTCCATCTCACAGTGATCAGGGTTAAACTCCATCTCACAGTGATCAGGGTTAACCTCACAGTGATCAGGGTTAAACTCCATCTCACAGTGATCAGGGTTAACCTCAAAGTGATCAGGGTTAAACTCCATCTCACAGTGATCAGGGTTAAACTCACAGTGATCAGGGTTAAACTCACAGTGATCAGGGTTAACCTCACAGTGATCAGGGTTAAACTCCATCTCACAGTGATCAGGGTTAACCTCACAGTGATCAGGGTTAAACTCCATCTCACAGTGATCAGGGTTAACCTCACAGTGATCAGGGTTAAACTCCATCTCACAGTGATCAGGGTTAACCTCACAGTGATCAGGGTTAAACTCCATCTCACAGTGATCAGGGTTAACCTCACAGTGATCAGGGTTAAACTCCAGCTCACAGTGATCAGGGTTAATCTCCACCTCACAGTGATCAGGGTTAACCTCACAGTGATCAGGGTTATCCTCACAGAGATCAGGGTTAACCTCCATCTCACAGTGATCAGGGTTAAACTCCATCTCACAGTGATCAGAGTTAAACTCACAGTGATCAGGGTTATCCTCACAGTGATCAGGGTTAAACTCCAGCTCACAGTGATCAGGGTTAATCTCCACCTCACAGTGATCAGGGTTAACCTCACAGTGATCAGGGTTATCCTCACAGTGATCAGGGTTAAACTCCATCTCACAGTGATCAGGTTTAATCTCCACCTCACAGTGATCAGGGTTAACCTCACAGTGATCAGGGTTAAACTCCATCTCACAGTGATCAGGGTTAAACTCCATCTCACAGTGATCAGGGTTGACCTCACAGTGATCAGGGTTAACCTCCTTCTCACAGTGATCAGGGTTAACCTCACAGTGATCAGGGTTAACCTCACAGTGATCAGGGTTAAACTCCATCTCACAGTGATCAGGGTTAAACTCCATCTCACAGTGATCAGGGTTAACCTCACAGTGATCAGGGTTAACCTCACAGTGATCAGGGTTAAACTCACAGTGATCAGGGTTAAACTTCATCTCTCAGTGATCAGGGTTAACCTCACAGTGATCAGGGTTAAACTCCATCTCACAGTGATCAGTGTTAAACTTCATCTCACAGTGATCAGGGTTAACCTCAAAGTGATCAGGGTTAAACTCCATCTCACAGTGATCAGGGTTAACCTCACAGTGATCAGGGTTAAACTCCATCTAACAGTGATCAGGGTTAAACTCCATCTCACAGTGATCAGGGTTAAACTCACAGTGATCAGGGTTAAACTCCATCTCACAGTGATCAGGGTTAAACTCCATCTAACAGTGATCAGGGTTAAACTCCATCTCACAGTGATCAGGGTTAACCTCACAGTGATCAGGGTTAAACTCCATCTCACAGTGATCAGGGTTAACCTCACAGTGATCAGGGTTAAACTCCATCTCACAGTGATCAGGGTTAACCTCACAGTGATCAGGGTTAAACTCCATCTAACAGTGATCAGGGTTAAACTCCATCTCACAGTGGTCAGGGTTAAACTCCATCTCACAGTGATCAGGGATAACCTCACAGTGATCAGGGTTAAACTCCACCTCACAGTGATCAGGGTTAACCTGACAGTGATCAGGGTTAAACTCCATCGCACAGTGATCAGGGGAAAACTCCATCTCACAGTGATCAGGGTTAAACTCCATCTCACAGTGATCAGGGTTATCCTCACAGTGATCAGGGATAAGCTCACAGTGATCAGGGTTAAACTCCACCTCACAGTGATCAGGGTTAACCTGACAGTGATCAGGGTTAAACTCCATCTCACAGTGATCAGGGTTAAACTCCATCTCACAGTGATCAGGGATAACCTCACAGTGATCAGGGATAAACTCCATCTCACAGTGATCAGGGTTAAACTCCATCTCACAGTGATCAGGGTTAACCTCACAGTGATCTGGGTTAAACTCACAGTGATCAGGGTTAAACTCCATCTCACAGTGATCAGGGTTAAACTCCATCTCACAGTGATCAGGGTTAACCTCACAGTGATCAGGGTTAACCTCACAGTGATCAGGGTTAAACTCCATCTCACAGTGATCAGGGTTAACCTCACAGAGATCAGGGTTAAACTCCATCTCACAGTGATCAGGGTTAACCTCACAGTGATCAGGGTTAAACTCCATCTCACAGTGATCAGGGTTAAACTCCATCTCACAGTGATCAGGGTTAAACTCACAGTGATCAGGGTTAAACTCCACCTCACAGTGATCAGGGTTAACCTCACAGAGATCAGGGTTAACCTCCATCTCACAGTGATCAGGGTTAAACTCCATCTCACAGTGATCAGAGTTAAACTCACAGTGATCAGGGTTAAACTTCATCTCACAGTGATCAGGGTTAATCTCCACCTCACAGTGATCAGGGTTGACCTCACAGTGATCAGGGTTAAACTCCATCTCACAGTGATCAGGGTTAACCTCACAGTGATCAGGGTTAACCTCACAGTGATCAGGGTTAAACTCCATCTCACAGTGATCAGGGTTAAACTCCATCTCACAGTGATCAGGGTTAACCTCACAGTGATCAGGGTTAAACTCCATCTCACAGTGATCAGGGTTAAACTCCATCTCACAGTGATCAGGGTTAAACTCACAGTGATCAGGGTTAACCTCCATCTCACAGTGATCAGGGTTAAACTCCATCTCACAGTGATCAGGGTTAAACTCCATCTCACAGTGATCAGGGTTATCCTCACAGTGATCAGGGTTAAACTCCATCTCACAGTGATCAGGGTTAAACTCCATCTCACATTGATCAGGGTTAAACTCACAGTGATCAGGGTTAAACTCCATCTCACTGTGATCAGGGTTAAACTCACAGTGATCAGGGTTAAACTCACAGTGATCAGGGTTAACCTCCATCTCACAGTGATCAGGGTTAAACTCCATCTCACAGTGATCAGGGTTAACCTCACAGTGATCAGGGTTAAACTCCACCTCACAGTGATCAGGGTTAACCTCACAGTGATCAGGGTTAAACTCACAGTGATCAGGGTGAAACTCCACCTCACAGTGATCAGGGTTAAAATCCATCTCACAGTGATCAGGGTTAAACTCCACCTCACAGTGATCAGGGTTAACCTCACAGTGATCAGGGTTAACCTCACAGTGATCAGGGTTAACCTCACAGTGATCAGGGTTAAACTCCACCTCACAGTGATCAGGGTTAACCTCCATCTCACAGTGATCAGGGTTAAACTCCACCTCACAGTGATCAGGGTTAACCTCCATCTCACAGTGATCAGGGTTAAACTCCATCGCACAGTGATCAGGGTTAAACTCCATCTCACAGTGTTCAGGGTTAACCTCACAGTGATCAGGGTTAAACTCCACCTCACATTGATCAGGGTTAACCTCACAGTGATCAGGGTTAAACTCCATCTCACAGTGATCAGTGTTAACCTCCATCTCACAGTGATCAGGGTTAACCTCACAGTGATCAGGGTTAAACTCCATCTCACAGTGATCAGGGTTAAACTCCATCTCTCAGTGATCAGGGTTAACCTCACAGTGATCAGGGTTAAACTCCATCTCACAGTGATCAGTGTTGAACTTCATCACACAGTGATCAGGGTTAACCTCAAAGTGATCAGGGTTAAACTCCATCTCACAGTGATCAGGGTTAACCTCACAGTGATCAGGGTTAACCTCACAGTGATCAGGGTTAAACTCCATCTCACAGTGATCAGGGTTAAACTCCATCTCACAGTGATCAGGGTTAAACTCACAGTGATCAGGGTTAACCTCCATCTCACAGTGATCAGGGTTAAACTCCATCTCACAGTGATCAGGGTTAAACTCCATCTCACAGTGATCAGGGTTATCCTCACAGTGATCAGGGTTAAACTCCATCTCACAGTGATCAGGGTTAAACTCCATCTCACAGTGATCAGGGTTAAACTCACAGTGATCAGGGTTAACCTCACAGTGATCAGGGTTAAACTCCATCTCACAGTGATCAGGGTTAAACTCACAGTGATCAGGGTTAAACTCACAGTGATCAGGGTTAACCTCCATCTCACAGTGATCAGGGTTAAACTCCATCTCACAGTGATCAGGGTTAACCTCACAGTGATCAGGGTTAAACTCCACCTCACAGTGATCAGGGTTAACCTCACAGTGATCAGGGTTAACCTCACAGTGATCAGGGTTAAACTCACAGTGATCAGGGTGAAACTCCACCTCACAGGGATCAGGGTTAAAATCCATCTCACAGTGATCAGGGTTAAACTCCACCTCACAGTGATCAGGGTTAACCTCACAGTGATCAGGGTTAACCTCACAGTGATCAGGGTTAAACTCCACCTCACAGTGATCAGGGTTAACCTCCATCTCACAGTGATCAGGGTTAAACTCCACCTCACAGTGATCAGGGTTAACCTCCATCTCACAGTGATCAGGGTTAAACTCCATCGCACAGTGATCAGGGTTAAACTCCATCTCACAGTGTTCAGGGTTAACCTCACAGTGATCAGGGTTAAACTCCACCTCACAGTGATCAGGGTTAACCTCACAGTGATCAGGGTTAAACTCCATCTCACAGTGATCAGTGTTAACCTCCATCTCACAGTGATCAGGGTTAACCTCACAGTGATCAGGGTTAAACTCCATCTCACAGTGATCAGGGTTAAACTCCATCTCTCAGTGATCAGGGTTAACCTCACAGTGATCAGGGTTAAACTCCATCTCACAGTGATCAGTGTTGAACTTCATCACACAGTGATCAGGGTTAACCTCAAAGTGATCAGGGTTAAACTCCATCTCACAGTGATCAGGGTTAACCTCACAGTGATCAGGGTTAAACCCCATCTCACAGTGATCAGGGTTAAACTCCACCTCACAGTGATCAGGGTTAAACTCACAGTGATCAGGGTTAAACTTCATCTCACAGTGATCAGGGTTAAACTCCATCTCACAGTGATCAGGGATAACCTCACAGTGATCAGGGTTCAACTCCATCTCACAGTGATCAGGGTTAAACTCCATCTCACAGTGATCAGGGTTAACCTCATAGTGGTCAGGGTTAAACTCCAGCTCACAGTGATCAGGGTTAAACTCCATTTCACAGTGATCAGGGATAACCTCACAGTGATCAGGGTTAACCTCCACCTCACAGTGATCAGGGTTAACCTGACAGTGATCAGGGTTAAACTCCATCTCACAGTGATCAGGGATAAGCTCACAGTGATCAGGGTTAAACTCCACCTCACAGTGATCAGGGTTAACCTCACAGTGATCAGGGTTAAACTCCATCTCACAGTGATCAGGGTTAATCTCCACCTCACAGTGATCAGGGTTAACCTCACAGTGATCAGGGTTAAACTCCATCTCACAGTGATCAGGGATAAGCTCACAGTGATCAGGGTTAAACTCCACCTCACAGTGATCAGGGTTAACCTCACAGTGATCAGGGTTAAACTCCATCTCACAGTGATCAGGGTTAAACTCCATCTCACAGTGATCAGGGATAACCTCACAGTGATCCGGGTTAAACTCCATCTCACAGTGATCAGGGATAAGCTCACAGTGATCAGGGTTAATCTCCACCTCACAGTGATCAGGGTTAACCTCACAGTGATCAGGGTTAAACTCAATCTCACATTGATCAGGGTTAAACTCCATCTCACAGTGATCAGCGTTGACCTCACAGTGATCAGGGTTAAACTCCATCTCACAGTGATCAGGGTTAACCTCACAGTGATCAGGGTTAACCTCACAGTGATCAGGGTAAATCTCCATCTCACAGTGATCAGGGTTAAACTCCATCTCACAGTGATCAGGGTTAACCTCACAGTGATCAGGGTTAAACTCCATCTCACAGTGATCAGGGTTAAACTCCATCTCACAGTGATCAGGGTTAAACTCACAGTGATCAGGGTTAACCTCACAGTGATCAGTGTTAAACTCACAGTGATCAGGGTTAAACTCACAGTGATCAGGGTTAAACTCCATCTCACAGTGATCAGGGTTAACCTCACAGTGATCAGGGTTAACCTCACAGTGATCAGGGTTAAACTCACAGTGATCAGGGTTAAACTCCATCTCACAGTGATCAGGGTTAAACTCCATCTCACAGTGATCAGGGTTAACCTCACAGTGATCAGGGTTAAACTCCATCTCACAGTGATCAGGGTTAAACTCCATCTCACAGTGATCAGGGTTAACCTCACAGTGATCAGGGTTAAAATCCATCTCACAGTGATCAGGGTTAAACTCACAGTGATCAGGGTTAAACTCCATCTCACAGTGATCAGGGTTAACCTCACAGTGATCAGGGTTAAACTCCATCTCACAGTGATCAGGGTTAAACTCCATCTCACAGTGATCAGGGTTAACCTCACAGTGATCAGGGTTAAACTCCACCTCACAGTGATCAGGGTTAACCTCACAGTGATGAGGGTTAAACTCCATCTCACAGTGATCAGGGTTAAACTCCATCTCACAGTGATTAGGGTTAACCTCACAGTGATCAGGGTTAAACTCCACCTCACAGTGATCAGGGTTAACCTCACAGTGAACAGGGTTAAACTCCATCTCACAGTGATCAGGGTTAAACTCCATCTCTCACTGATCAGGGTTAACCTCACAGTGATCAGGGTTAAACTCCATCTCACAGTGATCAGGGTTAACCTCACAGTGATCAGTGTTAAACTTCATCTCACAGTGATCAGGGTTAACCTCAAAGTGATCAGGGTTAAACTCCATCTCACAGTGATCAGGGTTAACCTCACAGTGATCAGTGTTAAACTCCATCTCACAGTGATCAGGGTTAAACTCCATCTCACAGTGATCAGGGTTAACCTCACAGTGATCAGGGTTAAACTCCACCTCACAGTGATCAGGGTTAAACTCCATCTCACAGTGATCAGGGTTAAACTCACAGTGATCAGGGTTAAACTCCATCTCACAGTGTTCAGGGTTAAACTCCATCTCACAGTGATCAGGGATAACCTCACAGTGATCAGGGTTAAACTCCATCTCACAGTGATCAGGGTTAACCTCACTGTGATCAGGGTTAATCTCCATCTCACAGTGATCAGGGTTAAACTCCACCTCACAGTGATCACGGTTAACCTCACAGTGATCAGGGTTAAACTCCATCTCACAGTGATCAGGGTTAAACTCCATCTCACAGTGATCAGGGTTAATCTCCATCTCACAGTGATCAGGGTTAAACTCACAGTGATCAGGGTTAAACTCCATCTCACAGTGATCAGGGTTAAACTCCATCTCACAGTGATCAGGGTTAACCTCACAGTGATCAGGGTTAAACTCCATCTCACAGTGATCAGGGTTAACCTCATCGTGGTCAGGGTTAAACTCCATCTCACAGTGATCAGGGTTAAACTCCATTTCACAGTGATCAGGGATAACCTCACAGTGATCAGGGTTAAACTCCACCTCACAGTGATCAGGGTTAACCTGACAGTGATCAGGGTTAAACTCCATCTCACAGTGATCAGGGTTAATCTCCACCTCACAGTGATCAGGGTTAAACTCCATCTCACAGTGATCAGGGATAAGATCACAGTGATCAGGGTTAAACTCCATCTCACAGTGATCAGGGTTAACCTCACAGTGATCAGGGATAAGCTCACAGTGATCAGGGTTAAACTCCACCTCACAGTGATCAGGGTTAACCTGACAGTGATCAGGGTTAAACTCCATCTCACAGTGATCAGGGTTAAACTCCATCTCACAGTGATCAGGGATAACCTCACAGTGATCCGGGTTAAACTCCATCTCACAGTGATCAGGGTTAACCTCACAGTGATCAGGGTTAAACTCCACCTCTCAGAGATCAGCGTTAAACTCCATCTCACAGTGATCAGGGTTAACCTCACAGTGATCAGGGTTAAACTCCATCTCACAGTGATCAGGGTTAAACTCCATCTCACAGTGATCAGGGATAACCTCACAGTGATCAGGGTTAAACTCCACCTCTCAGAGATCAGCGTTAAACTCCATCTCACAGTGATCAGGGTTAACCTCACAGTGATCAGGGTTAAACTCCACCTCACAGTGATCAGGGTTAAACTCCATCTCACAGTGATCAGGGTTAACCTCACAGTGATCAGGGTTAAACTCCATCTCACAGTGATCAGGGTTAACCTCACAGTGATC
The DNA here is from genome assembly GCF_037043375.1 of Chiloscyllium plagiosum. Classification (NCBI taxonomy): domain Eukaryota; kingdom Metazoa; phylum Chordata; class Chondrichthyes; order Orectolobiformes; family Hemiscylliidae; genus Chiloscyllium; species Chiloscyllium plagiosum. Next base: position 162,821,736 of record NW_028270141.1, on the reverse strand, counting down.
AGGGTTAAACTCCATCTCACAGTGATCAGGGTTAACCTCACAGTGATCAGGGTTAAACTCCATCTCACAGTGATCAGGGTTAAACTCCATCTCACAGTGATCAGGGTAAACCTCACAGTGATCAGGGTTAAACTCCATCTCACAGTGATCAGGGTTAAACTCCATCTCACAGTGATCAGGGTTAACCTCACAGTGATCAGCGTTAAACTTCATCTCACAGTGATCAGGGTTAACCTCACAGTGATCAGGGTTAAACTCACAGTGATCAGGTTTAAACTCCACCTCACAGTGATCAGGGTTAAACTCCATCTCACAGTGATCAGGGTTAACCTCACAGTGATCAGGGTTAAACTCCATCTCACAGTGATCAGTGTTAAACTTCATCTCACAGTGATCAGGGTTAACCACAAAGTGATCAGGGTTCAACTCCATCTCACAGTGATCAGAGTTAAACTCCATCTCACAGTGATCAGAGTTAAACTCCATCTCACAGTGATCCGGGTTAACCTCACAGTGATCAGGGTTAAACTCCATCTCACAGTGATCAGGGATAACCTCACAGTGATCAGGGTTAAACTCACAGTGATCAGGGTTAAACTCCATTTCACAGTGATCAGGGTTAAACTCCATCTCACAGTGATCAGGGATAACCTCACAGTGATCAGGGTTAAACTCCATCTCACAGTGATCAGGGTTAAACTCCATCTCACAGTGATCAGGGTTAACCTCACAGTGATCAGGGTTAAACTCCATCTCACAGTGATCAGGGATAACCTCACAGTGATCAGGGTTAAACTCCATCTCACAGTGATCAGGGTTAACCTCACAGTGATCAGGGTTAACTCCATCTCACAGTGATCAGGGTTAACCTCACAGTGATCAGGGTTAAACTCCATCTCACAGTGATCAGGGTTAACCTCACAGTGATCACGGTTAAACACCATCTCACAGTGATCAGGGTTAACCTCACAGTGATCAGGGTTACACTCCATCTCACAGTGATCAGGGTTAACCTCACAGTGATCAGGGTTAACCTCACAGTGATCAGGGTTAAACTCCATCTCACAGTGATCAGGGTTAACCTCACAGTGATCAGGGTTAAACTCCATCTCACAGTGATCAGGGTTAAACTCCATCTCACAGTGATCAGGGTTAAACTCACAGTGATCAGGGTTAAACTCCATCTCACAGTGATCAGGGTTAAACTCCATCTCACAGTGATCAGGGTTAACCTCACAGTGATCAGGGTTAAACTCCATCTCACAGTGATCAGGGTTAACCTCACAGTGATCAGGGTTAAACTCCATCTCACAGTGATCAGGGTTAACCTCACAGTGATCAGGGTTAAACTCCATCTCACAGTGATCAGGGTTAACCTTACAGTGATCAGGGTTAAACTCCATCTCACAGTGATCAGGGTTAACCTCACAGTTATCAGGGTTAAACTCCATCTCACAGCGATCAGGGTTAATCTCCACCTCACAGTGATCAGGGTTAACCTCACAGTGATCAGGGTTATCCTTACAGAGATCAGGGTTAACCTCCATCTCACAGTGATCAGGGTTAAACTCCATCTCACAGTGATCAGAGTTAATCTCACAGTGATCAGGGTTATCCTCACAGTGATCAGGGTTAAACTCCACCTCACAGTGATCAGCGTTAAACTCCATCTCTCAGTGATCAGGGTTAACCTCACAGTGATCAGGGTTAAACTCCATCTCACAGAGATCAGGGTTAACCTCACAGTGATCAGGGTTAAACTCACAGTGATCAGGGTTAAACTCCACCTCACAGTGATCAGGGTTAAACTCCATCTCACAGTGATCAGGGTTAACCTCACAGTGATCAGGGTTAAACTCCATCTCACAGTGATCAGGGTTAACCTCACAGTGATCAGGGTTAAACTCCATCTCACAGTGATCAGGGTTAACCTCACAGTGATCAGGGTTAAACTCCATCTCACAGTGATCAGGGTTAACATCACAGTGTTCAGGGTTAACCTCACAGTGATCAGGGTTAAACTCCAGCTCACAGTGATCAGTGTTAATCTCCATCTCACAGTGATCAGGGTTAAACTCACAGTGATCAGGGTTAAACTCCATCTCACAGTGATCAGGGTTAACCTCACAGTGATCAGGGTTAACCTCACAGTGATCAGGGTTAAACTCCACCTCACAGTGATCAGGGTTAACCTCACAGTGATCAGGGTTATCCTCACAGAGATCAGGGTTAACCTCCATCTCACAGTGATCAGGGTTAAACTCCATCTCACAGTGATCAGAGTTAAACTCACAGTGATCAGGGTTAATCTCCAGCTCACTGTGATCAGGGTTAACCTCACAGTGATCAGGGTTAAACTCCATCTCACAGTGATCAGGGTTAATCTCCACCTCACAGTGATCAGGGTTAACCTCACAGTGATCAGGGTTAAACTCCATCTCACATTGATCCGGGTTAAACTCCATCTCACAGTGATCAGGGTTAACCTCACAGTGATCAGGGTTGACCTCACAGTGATCAGGGTTAAACTCCATCTCACAGTGATCAGGGTTAACCTCACAGTGATCAGGGTTAACCTCACAGTGATCAGGGTTAACCTCACAGTGATCAGGCTTAAACTCCATCTCACAGTGATCAGGGTTAAACTCCATCTCACAGTGATCAGGGTTAACCTCACAGTGATCAGGGTTAAACTCCATCTCACAGTGATCAGGGTTAAACTCCATCTCACAGTGATCAGGGTTAAACTCACAGTGATCAGGGTTAACCTCCATCTCACAGTGATCAGGGTTAAACTCCATCTCACAGTGATCAGGGTTAAACTCCATCTCACAGTGATCAGGGTTATCCTCACAGTGATCAGGGTTAAACTCCATCTCACAGTGATCAGGGTTAAACTCCATCTCACAATGATCAGGGTTAAACTCACAGTGATCAGGGTTAACCTCACAGTGATCAGGGTTAAACTCCACCTCACAGTGATCAGGGTTAAACTCACAGTGATCAGGGTTAAACTCCACCTCACAGTGATCAGGGTTAACCTCCATCTCACAGTGATCAGGGTTAACCTCACAGTGATCAGCGTTAAACTCCATCTCACAGTGATCAGGGTTAACCTCCATCTCACAGTGATCAGGGTTAACCTCACAGTGATCAGGGTTAAACTCCATCGCACAGTGATCAGGGTTAAACTCCATCTCACAGTGTTCAGGGTTAACCTCACAGTGATCAGGGTTAAACTCCACCTCACAGTGATCAGGGTTAACCTCACAGTGATCAGGGTTAAACTCCATCTCACAGTGATCAGTGTTAACCTCCATCTCACAGTGATCAGGGTTAACCTCACAGTGATCAGGGTTAAACTCCATCTCACAGTGATCAGGGTTAAACTCCATCTCTCAGTGATCAGGGTTAAACTTCATCACACAGTGATCAGGGTTAACCTCAAAGTGATCAGGGTTAAACTCCATCTCACAGTGATCAGGGTTAACCTCACAGTGATCAGGGTTAATCCCCATCTCACAGTGATCAGGGTTAAACTCCATCTCACAGTGATCAGGGTTAACCTCACAGTGATCAGGGTTAAACTACATCTCACAGTGATCAGGGTTAACCTCACAGTGATCTGGGTTAAACTCAAAGTGATCAGGGTTAAACTCCATCTCACAGTGATCAGGGTTAACCTCACAGTGATCAGGGTTAATCCCCATCTCACAGTGATCAGGGTTAAACTCCATCTCACAGTGATCAGGGTTAACCTCACAGTGATCAGGGTTAACCTCAAAGTGATCAGGGTTAAACTCCATCTCACAGTGATCAGGGTTAACCTCACAGTGATCAGGGTTAATCCCCATCTCACGGTGATCAGGGTTAAACTCCATCTCACAGTGATCAGGGTTAAACTCACAGTGATCAGGGTTAAACTCCATCTCACAGTGATCAGGGTTAAACTCCATCTCACAGTGATCAGGGATAACCTCACAGTGATCAGGGTTAAACTCCATCTCACAGTGATCAGGGTTAAACTCCATCTCACAGTGATCAGGGTTAACCTCATAGTGGTCAGGGTTAAACTCCAGCTCACAGTGATCAGGGTTAAAATCCATCTCACAGTGATCAAGGATAACCTCACAGTGATCAGGGTTAAACTCCACCTCACAGTGATCAGGGTTAACCTGACAGTGATCAGGGTTAAACTCCATCTCACAGTGATCAGGGTTAATCTCCACCTCACAGTGATCAGGGTTAACCTCACAGTGATCAGGGTTAAACTCCATCTCACAGTGATCAGGGATAAGCTCACAGTGATCAGGGTTAAACTCCACCTCACAGTGATCAGGGTTAACCTGACAGTGATCAGGGTTAAACTCCATCTCACAGTGATCAGGGTTAAACTCCATCTCACAGTGATCAGGGATAACCTCACAGTGATCCGGGTTAAACTCCATCTCACAGTGATCAGGGTTAACCTCACAGTGATCAGGGTTAAACTCCACCTCTCAGTGATCAGCGTTAAACTCCATCTCACAGTGATCAGGGTTAACCTCACAGTGATCAGGGTTAAACTCCATCTCACAGAGATCAGGGTTAACCTCACAGTGATCAGGGTTAAACTCCACCTCACAGTGATCAGGGTTAAACTCCATCTCACAGAGATCAGGGTTAACCTCACAGTGATCAGGGTTATCCTCACAGTGATCAGGGTTAAACTCCACCTCACAGTGATCAGGGTTAAACACCATCTCACAGTGATCAGGGTTAAACTCCATCTCACAGTGATCAGGGTTAACCTCACAGTGATCAGGGTTAATCTCCATCTCACAGTGATCAGTGTTAACCTCCATCTCACAGTGATCAGGGTTAACCTCACAGTGATCAGGGTTAAACTCCATCTCACAGTGATCAGGGTTAAACTCCATCTCTCAGTGATCAGGGTTAAACTTCATCACACAGTGATCAGGGTTAACCTCAAAGTGATCAGGGTTAAACTCCATCTCACAGTGATCAGGGTTAACCTCACAGTGATCAGGGTTAATCCCCATCTCACAGTGATCAGGGTTAAACTCCATCTCACAGTGATCAGGGTTAACCTCACAGTGATCAGGGTTAAACTACATCTCACAGTGATCAGGGTTAACCTCACAGTGATCTGGGTTAAACTCAAAGTGATCAGGGTTAAACTCCATCTCACAGTGATCAGGGTTAACCTCACAGTGATCAGGGTTAATCCCCATCTCACAGTGATCAGGGTTAATCTCCAGCTCACTGTGATCAGGGTTAACCTCACAGTGATCAGGGTTAAACTCCATCTCACAGTGATCAGGGTTAATCTCCACCTCACAGTGATCAGGGTTAACCTCACAGTGATCAGGGTTAAACTCCATCTCACATTGATCCGGGTTAAACTCCATCTCACAGTGATCAGGGTTAACCTCACAGTGATCAGGGTTGACCTCACAGTGATCAGGGTTAAACTCCATCTCACAGTGATCAGGGTTAACCTCACAGTGATCAGGGTTAACCTCACAGTGATCAGGGTTAACCTCACAGTGATCAGGCTTAAACTCCATCTCACAGTGATCAGGGTTAAACTCCATCTCACAGTGATCAGGGTTAACCTCACAGTGATCAGGGTTAAACTCCATCTCACAGTGATCAGGGTTAAACTCCATCTCACAGTGATCAGGGTTAAACTCACAGTGATCAGGGTTAACCTCCATCTCACAGTGATCAGGGTTAAACTCCATCTCACAGTGATCAGGGTTAAACTCCATCTCACAGTGATCAGGGTTATCCTCACAGTGATCAGGGTTAAACTCCATCTCACAGTGATCAGGGTTAAACTCCATCTCACAATGATCAGGGTTAAACTCACAGTGATCAGGGTTAACCTCACAGTGATCAGGGTTAAACTCCACCTCACAGTGATCAGGGTTAAACTCACAGTGATCAGGGTTAAACTCCACCTCACAGTGATCAGGGTTAACCTCCATCTCACAGTGATCAGGGTTAACCTCACAGTGATCAGCGTTAAACTCCATCTCACAGTGATCAGGGTTAACCTCCATCTCACAGTGATCAGGGTTAACCTCACAGTGATCAGGGTTAAACTCCATCGCACAGTGATCAGGGTTAAACTCCATCTCACAGTGTTCAGGGTTAACCTCACAGTGATCAGGGTTAAACTCCACCTCACAGTGATCAGGGTTAACCTCACAGTGATCAGGGTTAAACTCCATCTCACAGTGATCAGTGTTAACCTCCATCTCACAGTGATCAGGGTTAACCTCACAGTGATCAGGGTTAAACTCCATCTCACAGTGATCAGGGTTAAACTCCATCTCTCAGTGATCAGGGTTAAACTTCATCACACAGTGATCAGGGTTAACCTCAAAGTGATCAGGGTTAAACTCCATCTCACAGTGATCAGGGTTAACCTCACAGTGATCAGGGTTAATCCCCATCTCACAGTGATCAGGGTTAAACTCCATCTCACAGTGATCAGGGTTAACCTCACAGTGATCAGGGTTAAACTACATCTCACAGTGATCAGGGTTAACCTCACAGTGATCTGGGTTAAACTCAAAGTGATCAGGGTTAAACTCCATCTCACAGTGATCAGGGTTAACCTCACAGTGATCAGGGTTAATCCCCATCTCACAGTGATCAGGGTTAAACTCCATCTCACAGTGATCAGGGTTAACCTCACAGTGATCAGGGTTAACCTCAAAGTGATCAGGGTTAAACTCCATCTCACAGTGATCAGGGTTAACCTCACAGTGATCAGGGTTAATCCCCATCTCACGGTGATCAGGGTTAAACTCCATCTCACAGTGATCAGGGTTAAACTCACAGTGATCAGGGTTAAACTCCATCTCACAGTGATCAGGGTTAAACTCCATCTCACAGTGATCAGGGATAACCTCACAGTGATCAGGGTTAAACTCCATCTCACAGTGATCAGGGTTAAACTCCATCTCACAGTGATCAGGGTTAACCTCATAGTGGTCAGGGTTAAACTCCAGCTCACAGTGATCAGGGTTAAAATCCATCTCACAGTGATCAAGGATAACCTCACAGTGATCAGGGTTAAACTCCACCTCACAGTGATCAGGGTTAACCTGACAGTGATCAGGGTTAAACTCCATCTCACAGTGATCAGGGTTAATCTCCACCTCACAGTGATCAGGGTTAACCTCACAGTGATCAGGGTTAAACTCCATCTCACAGTGATCAGGGATAAGCTCACAGTGATCAGGGTTAAACTCCACCTCACAGTGATCAGGGTTAACCTGACAGTGATCAGGGTTAAACTCCATCTCACAGTGATCAGGGTTAAACTCCATCTCACAGTGATCAGGGATAACCTCACAGTGATCCGGGTTAAACTCCATCTCACAGTGATCAGGGTTAACCTCACAGTGATCAGGGTTAAACTCCACCTCTCAGTGATCAGCGTTAAACTCCATCTCACAGTGATCAGGGTTAACCTCACAGTGATCAGGGTTAAACTCCATCTCACAGAGATCAGGGTTAACCTCACAGTGATCAGGGTTAAACTCCACCTCACAGTGATCAGGGTTAAACTCCATCTCACAGAGATCAGGGTTAACCTCACAGTGATCAGGGTTATCCTCACAGTGATCAGGGTTAAACTCCACCTCACAGTGATCAGGGTTAAACACCATCTCACAGTGATCAGGGTTAAACTCCATCTCACAGTGATCAGGGTTAACCTCACAGTGATCAGGGTTAATCTCCATCTCACAGTGATCAGTGTTAACCTCCATCTCACAGTGATCAGGGTTAACCTCACAGTGATCAGGGTTAAACTCCATCTCACAGTGATCAGGGTTAAACTCCATCTCTCAGTGATCAGGGTTAAACTTCATCACACAGTGATCAGGGTTAACCTCAAAGTGATCAGGGTTAAACTCCATCTCACAGTGATCAGGGTTAACCTCACAGTGATCAGGGTTAATCCCCATCTCACAGTGATCAGGGTTAAACTCCATCTCACAGTGATCAGGGTTAACCTCACAGTGATCAGGGTTAAACTACATCTCACAGTGATCAGGGTTAACCTCACAGTGATCTGGGTTAAACTCAAAGTGATCAGGGTTAAACTCCATCTCACAGTGATCAGGGTTAACCTCACAGTGATCAGGGTTAATCCCCATCTCACAGTGATCAGGGTTAAACTCCATCTCACAGTGATCAGGGTTAACCTCACAGTGATCAGGGTTAACCTCAAAGTGATCAGGGTTAAACTCCATCTCACAGTGATCAGGGTTAACCTCACAGTGATCAGGGTTAATCCCCATCTCACGGTGATCAGGGTTAAACTCCATCTCACAGTGATCAAGGTTAAACTCCATCTCACAGTGATCAGGGATAACCTCACAGTGATCAGGGTTAAACTCCATCTCACAGTGATCAGGGTTAACCTCACAGTGATCAGGGTTAAACTCCATCTCACAGTGATCAGGGTTAACCTCACAGTGATCAGGGTTAAACTCCATCTCACAGTGATCAGGGTTAACATCACAGTGTTCAGGGTTAAACTCACAGTGATCAGGGTTAATCTCCAGCTCACTGTGATCAGGGTTAACCTCACAGTGATCAGGGTTAAACTCCATCTCACAGTGATCAGGGTTAATCTCCACCTCACAGTGATCAGGGTTAACCTCACAGTGATCAGGGTTAAACTCCATCTCACATTGATCCGGGTTAAACTCCATCTCACAGTGATCAGGGTTAACCTCACAGTTATCAGGGTTAAACTCCATCTCACAGCGATCAGGGTTAATCTCCACCTCACAGTGATCAGGGTTAACCTCACAGTGATCAGGGTTATCCTTACAGAGATCAGGGTTAACCTCCATCTCACAGTGATCAGGGTTAAACTCCATCTCACAGTGATCAGAGTTAATCTCACAGTGATCAGGGTTATCCTCACAGTGATCAGGGTTAAACTCCACCTCACAGTGATCAGCGTTAAACTCCATCTCTCAGTGATCAGGGTTAACCTCACAGTGATCAGGGTTAAACTCCATCTCACAGAGATCAGGGTTAACCTCACAGTGATCAGGGTTAAACTCACAGTGATCAGGGTTAAACTCCACCTCACAGTGATCAGGGTTAAACTCCATCTCACAGTGATCAGGGTTAACCTCACAGTGATCAGGGTTAAACTCCATCTCACAGTGATCAGGGTTAACCTCACAGTGATCAGGGTTAAACTCCATCTCACAGTGATCAGGGTTAACCTCACAGTGATCAGGGTTAAACTCCATCTCACAGTGATCAGGGTTAACATCACAGTGTTCAGGGTTAACCTCACAGTTATCAGGGTTAAACTCCAGCTCACAGTGATCAGTGTTAATCTCCATCTCACAGTGATCAGGGTTAAACTCACAGTGATCAGGGTTAAACTCCATCTCACAGTGATCAGGGTTAACCTCACAGTGATCAGGGTTAACCTCACAGTGATCAGGGTTAAACTCCACCTCACAGTGATCAGGGTTAACCTCACAGTGATCAGGGTTATCCTCACAGAGATCAGGGTTAACCTCCATCTCACAGTGATCAGGGTTAAACTCCATCTCACAGTGATCAGAGTTAAACTCACAGTGATCAGGGTTAATCTCCAGCTCACTGTGATCAGGGTTAACCTCACAGTGATCAGGGTTAAACTCCATCTCACAGTGATCAGGGTTAATCTCCACCTCACAGTGATCAGGGTTAACCTCACAGTGATCAGGGTTAAACTCCATCTCACATTGATCCGGGTTAAACTCCATCTCACAGTGATCAGGGTTAACCTCACAGTGATCAGGGTTGACCTCACAGTGATCAGGGTTAAACTCCATCTCACAGTGATCAGGGTTAACCTCACAGTGATCAGGGTTAACCTCACAGTGATCAGGGTTAACCTCACAGTGATCAGGCTTAAACTCCATCTCACAGTGATCAGGGTTAAACCCAATCTCACAGTGATCAGGGTTAACCTCAAAGTCATCAGGGTTAAACTCCATCTCACAGTGATCAGGGTTAACCTCACAGTGATCAGGGTTAAACTCCATCTCACAGTGATCAGGGTTAAACTCCATCTCACAGTGATCAGGGTTAAACTCACAGTGATCAGGGTTAACCTCCATCTCACAGTGATCAGGGTTAAACTCCATCTCACAGTGATCAGGGTTAAACTCCATCTCACAGTGATCAGGGTTATCCTCACAGTGATCAGGGTTAAACTCCATCTCACAGTGATCGGGGTTAACCTCACAGTGATCAGGGTTAAACTCCATCTCACAATGATCAGGGTTAAACTCACAGTGATCAGGGTTAACCTCACAGTGATCAGGGTTAAACTCCACCTCACAGTGATCAGGGTTAAACTCACAGTGATCAGGGTTAAACTCCACCTCACAGTGATCAGGGTTAACCTCCATCTCACAGTGATCAGGGTTAACCTCACAGTGATCAGCGTTAAACTCCATCTCACAGTGATCAGGGTTAACCTCCATCTCACAGTGATCAGGGTTAACCTCACAGTGATCAGGGTTAAACTCCATCGCACAGTGATCAGGGTTAAACTCCATCTCACAGTGTTCAGGGTTAACCTCACAGTGATCAGGGTTAAACTCCACCTCACAGTGATCAGGGTTAACCTCACAGTGATCAGGGTTAAACTCCATCTCACAGTGATCAGTGTTAACCTCCATCTCACAGTGATCAGGGTTAACCTCACAGTGATCAGGGTTAAACTCCATCTCACAGTGATCAGAGTTAAACTCCATCTCTCAGTGATCAGGGTTAAACTTCATCACACAGTGATCAGGGTTAACCTCAAAGTGATCAGGGTTAAACTCCATCTCACAGTGATCAGGGTTAACCTCACAGTGATCAGGGTTAATCCCCATCTCACAGTGATCAGGGTTAAACTCCATCTCACAGTGATCAGGGTTAACCTCACAGTGATCAGGGTTAAACTACATCTCACAGTGATCAGGGTTAACCTCACAGTGATCTGGGTTAAACTCAAAGTGATCAGGGTTAAACTCCATCTCACAGTGATCAGGGTTAACCTCACAGTGATCAGGGTTAATCCCCATCTCACAGTGATCAGGGTTAAACTCCATCTCACAGTGATCAGGGTTAACCTCACAGTGATCAGGGTTAACCTCAAAGTGATCAGGGTTAAACTCCATCTCACAGTGATCAGGGTTAACCTCACAGTGATCAGGGTTAATCCCCATCTCACGGTGATCAGGGTTAAACTCCATCTCACAGTGATCAGGGTTAAACTCACAGTGATCAGGGTTAAACTCCATCTCACAGTGATCAGGGTTAAACTCCATCTCACAGTGATCAGGGATAACCTCACAGTGATCAGGGTTAAACTCCATCTCACAGTGATCAGGGTTAAACTCCATCTCACAGTGATCAGGGTTAACCTCATAGTGGTCAGGGTTAAACTCCAGCTCACAGTGATCAGGGTTAAAATCCATTTCACAGTGATCAAGGATAACCTCACAGTGATCAGGGTTAAACTCCACCTCACAGTGATCAGGGTTAACCTGACAGTGATCAGGGTTAAACTCCATCTCACAGTGATCAGGGTTAATCTCCACCTCACAGTGATCAGGGTTAACCTCACAGTGATCAGGGTTAAACTCCATCTCACAGTGATCAGGGATAAGCTCACAGTGATCAGGGTTAAACTCCACCTCACAGTGATCAGGGTTAACCTGACAGTGATCAGGGTTAAACTCCATCTCACAGTGATCAGGGTTAAACTCCATCTCACAGTGATCAGGGATAACCTCACAGTGATCCGGGTTAAACTCCATCTCACAGTGATCAGGGTTAACCTCACAGTGATCAGGGTTAAACTCCACCTCTCAGTGATCAGCGTTAAACTCCATCTCACAGTGATCAGGGTTAACCTCACAGTGATCAGGGTTAAACTCCATCTCACAGAGATCAGGGTTAACCTCACAGTGATCAGGGTTAAACTCCACCTCACAGTGATCAGGGTTAAACTCCATCTCACAGAGATCAGGGTTAACCTCACAGTGATCAGGGTTATCCTCACAGTGATCAGGGTTAAACTCCACCTCACAGTGATCAGGGTTAACCTCACAGTGATCAGGGTTAATCTCCATCTCACAGTGATCAGTGTTAACCTCCATCTCACAGTGATCAGGGTTAACCTCACAGTGATCAGGGTTAAACTCCATCTCACAGTGATCAGGGTTAAACTCCATCTCTCAGTGATCAGGGTTAAACTTCATCACACAGTGATCAGGGTTAACCTCAAAGTGATCAGGGTTAAACTCCATCTCACAGTGATCAGGGTTAACCTCACAGTGATCAGGGTTAATCCCCATCTCACAGTGATCAGGGTTAAACTCCATCTCACAGTGATCAGGGTTAACCTCACAGTGATCAGGGTTAAACTACATCTCACAGTGATCAGGGTTAACCTCACAGTGATCTGGGTTAAACTCAAAGTGATCAGGGTTAAACTCCATCTCACAGTGATCAGGGTTAACCTCACAGTGATCAGGGTTAATCCCCATCTCACAGTGATCAGGGTTAAACTCCATCTCACAGTGATCAGGGTTAACCTCACAGTGATCAGGCTTAACCTCAAAGTGATCAGGGTTAAACTCCATCTCACAGTGATCAGGGTTAACCTCACAGTGATCAGGGTTAATCCCCATCTCACGGTGATCAGGGTTAAACTCCATCTCACAGTGATCAAGGTTAAACTCCATCTCACAGTGATCAGGGATAACCTCACAGTGATCAGGGTTAAACTCCATCTCACAGTGATCAGGGTTAAACTCAATCTCACAGTGATCAGGGTTAACCTCATAGTGGTCAGGGTTAAACTCCAGCTCACAGTGATCAGGGTTAAACTCCATTTCACAGTGATCAAGGATAACCTCACAGTGATCAGGGTTAAACTCCACCTCACAGTGATCAGGGTTAACCTGACAGTGATCAGGGTTAAACTCCATCTCACAGTGATCAGGGTTAATCTCCACCTCACAGTGATCAGGGTTAACCTCACAGTGATCAGGGTTAAACTCCATCTCACAGTGATCAGGGATAAGCTCACAGTGATCAGGGTTAAACTCCACCTCACAGTGATCAGGGTTAACCTGACAGTGATCAGGGTTAAACTCCATCTCACAGTGATCAGGGTTAAACTCCATCTCACAGTGATCAGGGATAACCTCACAGTGATCAGGGTTAAACTCCATCTCACAGTGATCAGGGTTAAACTCCATCTCACAGTGATCAGGGTTAACCTCATAGTGGTCAGGGTTAAACTCCAGCTCACAGTGATCAGGGTTAAACTCCATTTCACAGTGATCAAGGATAACCTCACAGTGATCAGGGTTAAACTCCACCTCACAGTGATCAGGGTTAACCTGACAGTGATCAGGGTTAAACTCCATCTCACAGTGATCAGGGTTAATCTCCACCTCACAGTGATCAGGGTTAACCTCACAGTGATCAGGGTTAAACTCCATCTCACAGTGATCAGGGATAAGCTCACAGTGATCAGGGTTAAACTCCACCTCACAGTGATCAGGGTTAACCTGACAGTGATCAGGGTTAAACTCCATCTCACAGTGATCAGGGTTAAACTCCATCTCACAGTGATCAGGGTTAACCTCACAGTGATCAGGGTTAAACTCCATCTCACAGTGATCAGGGATAACCTCACAGTGATCCGGGTTAAACTCCATCTCACAGTGATCAGGGTTAACCTCACAGTGATCAGGGTTAAACTCCACCTCTCAGTGATCAGCGTTAAACTCCATCTCACAGTGATCAGGGTTAACCTCACAGTGATCAGGGTTAAACTCCATCTCACAGAGATCAGGGTTAACCTCACAGTGATCAGGGTTAAACTCACAGTGATCAGGGTTAAACTCCACCTCACAGTGATCAGGGTTAAACTCCATCTCACAGAGATCAGGGTTAACCTCACAGTGATCAGGGTTATCCTCACAGTGATCAGGGTTAAACTCCATCTCACAGTGATCAGGGTTAATCTCCACCTCACAGTGATCAGGGTTAACCTCACAGTGATCAGGGTTAAACTCCATCTCACATTGATCAGGGTTAAACTCCATCTCACAGTGATCAGGGTTGACCTCACAGTGATCAGGGTTAAACTCCATCTCACAGTGATCAGGGTAAAACTCCATCTCACAGTGATCAGGGTTAAACTCCATCTCACAGTGATCAGGGTTAAACTCACAGTGATCAGGGTTAACCTCCATCTCACAGTGATCAGGGTTAAACTCCATCTCACAGTGATCAGGGTTAACCTCACAGTGATTCGGGTTAAACTCCATCTCACAGTGATCAGGGTTAACCTCACAGTGATCAGGGTTAAACTCCATCTCACAGTGATCAGGGTTAACCTCCATCTCACAGTGATCAGGGTTAAACTCCATCTCACAGTGATCAGGGTTAACCTCACAGTGATCCGGGTTAAACTCCATCTCACAGTGATCAGGGTTAACCTCACAGTGATCAGGGTTAACCTCACAGTGGTCAGGGTTAAACTCCATCTCACAGTGATCAGGGTTAAACTCCATCTCACAGTGATCAGGGTTATCCTCACAGTGATCAGGGTTAAACTCCATCTCACAGTGATCAGGGTTAAACTCCATCTCACAGTGATCTGGGTTAAACTCACAGTGATCAGGGTTAACCTCACAGTGATCAGGGTTAAACTCCATCTCACAGTGATCAGGGTTAAACTCACAGTGATCAGGGTTAAACTCACAGTGATCAGGGTTAACCTCCACCTCACAGTGATCAGGGTTAAACTCCATCTCACAGTGATCAGGGTTAAACTCCATCTCACTGTGATCAGGGTTAAACTCCATCTCACAGTGATCAGGGTTATCCTCACAGTGATCAGGGTTAAACTCCATCTCACAGTGATCAGGGTGAAACTCCATCTCACCGTGATCAGGGTTAAACTCCATCTCACAGTGATCAGGGTTAACCTCACAGTGATCAGGGTTAAACTCCATCTCACAGTGATCAGGGATAAACTCCATCTCACAGTGATCAGGGTTAAACTCACAGTGATCAGGGTGAAACTCCACCTCACAGTGATCAGGGTTAACCTCCATCTCACAGTGATCAGGGTTAACCTCACAGTGATCAGGGTTAAACCCCATCTCACAGGTATCAGGGTTAAACTCCATCTCACAGTGATCAGGGTTAACCTCACAGTGATCAGGGTTAAACTCCATCTCACAGTGATCAGGGTTAAACTCCATCTCACAGTGATCAGGGTTAACCTCACAGTGATCAGGGTTAAACTCCATCTCACAGTGATCAGGGTTAAACTCCATCTCACAGTGATCAGGGTTAAACTCACAGTGATCAGGGTTAAAATCCATCTCACAGTGATCAGGGTTAACCTCCATCTCACAGTGATCAGGGTTAACCTTACAGTGATCAGGGTTAAACTCCATCTCACAGTGATCAGTGTTAACCTCACAGTGATCAGGGTTAACCTCACAGTGATCAGGGTTAAACTCCATCTCACAGTGATCAGTGTTAACCTCCATCTCACAGTTATCAGGGTTAACCTCACAGTGATCAGGGTTAAACTCCATCTCACAGTGATCAGGGTTAAACTCCATCTCTCAGTGATCAGGGTTAACCTCACAGTGATCAGGGTTAAACTCCATCTCACAGTGATCAGGGTTAAACTCCATCTCACAGTGATCAGGGTTAACCTCACAGTGATCAGGGTTAAACTCCATCTCACAGTGATCAGGGTTAAACTCACAGTGATCAGGGTTAAAATCCATCTCACAGTGATCAGGGTTAACCTCCATCTCACAGTGATCAGGGTTAACCTTACAGTGATCAGGGTTAAACTCCATCTCACAGTGATCAGTGTTAACCTCACAGTGATCAGGGTTAACCTCACAGTGATCAGGGTTAAACTCCATCTCACAGTGATCAGTGTTAAACTTCATCACACAGTGATCAGGGTTAACCTCAAAGTGATCAGGGTTAAACTCCATCTCACAGTGATCAGGGTTAACCTCACAGTGATCAGGGTTAAACCCCATCTCACAGTGATCAGGGTTAAACTCCATCTCACAGTGATCAGGGTTAAACTCACAGTGATCAGGGTTAAACTCCATCTCACAGTGATCAGGGTTAAACTCCATCTCACAGTGATCAGGGATAACCTCACAGTGATCAGGGTTAAACTCCATCTCACAGTGATCAGGGTTAAACTCCATCTCACAGTGATCAGGGTTAACCTCATAGTGGTCAGGGTTAAACTCCATCTCACAGTGATCAGGGTTAAACTCCATCTCTCAGTGATCAGGGTTAACCTCACAGTGATCAGGGTTAAACTCCATCTCACAGTGATCAGTGTTAAACTTCATCACACAGTGATCAGGGTTAACCTCAAAGTGATCAGGGTTAAACTCCATCTCACAGTGATCAGGGTTAACCTCACAGTGATCAGGGTTAAACCCCATCTCACAGTGATCAGGGTTAAACTCCATCTCACAGTGATCAGGGTTAAACTCACAGTGATCAGGGTTAAACTCCATCTCACAGTGATCAGGGATAACCTCACAGTGATCAGGGTTAAACTCCATCTCACAGTGATCAGGGTTAAACTCCATCTCACAGTGATCAGGGTTAACCTCATAGTGGTCAGGGTTAAACTCCATCTCACAGTGATCAGGGTTAAACTCCATTTCACAGTGATCAGGGATAACCTCACAGTGATCAGGGTTAAACTCCACCTCACAGTGATCAGGGTTAACCTGACAGTGATCAGGGTTAAACTCCATCTCACAGTGATCAGGGTTAATCTCCACCTCACAGAGATCAGGGTTAAACTCCATCTCACAGTGATCAGGGATAAGCTCACAGTGATCAGGGTTAAACTCCATCTCACAGTGATCAGGGTTAACCTGACAGTGATCAGGGTTAAACTCCATCTCACAGTGATCAGGGTTAAACTCCATCTCACAGTGATCAGGGATAACCTCACACTGATCCGGGTTAAACTCCATCTCACAGTGATCAGGGTTAACCTCACAGTGATCAGGGTTAAACTCCACCTCTCAGTGATCAGCGTTAAACTTCATCTCACAGTGATCAGGGTTAACCTCACAGTGATCAGGGTTAAACTCCATCTCACAGAGATCAGGGTTAACCTCACAGTGATCAGGGTTAAACTCCACCTCACAGTGATCAGGGTTAAACTCCATCTCACAGTGATCAGGGTTAAACTCCACCTCACAGTGATCAGGGTTAAACTCCATCTCACAGTGATCAGGGTTAACCTCACAGTGATCAGGGTTAAACTCCATCTCACAGTGATCAGGGTTAACCTCACAGTGATCAGGGTTAACCTCACAGTGATCAGGGTTAAACTCCATCTCTCAGTGATCAGGGTTAATCTCCACCTCACAGTGATCAGGGTTAACCTCACAGTGATCAGGGTTAAACTTCATCTCACAGTGATCAGGGTTAACCTCACAGTGATCTGGGTTCAACTCCATCTCACAGTGATCAGGGTTAAACTCCATCTCACAGTGATCAGGGTTAACCTCACAGTGATCAGGGTTAAACTCCATCTCACAGTGATCCGGGTTAAACTCACAGTGATCAGGGTTAAACTCCATCTCACAGTGATCAGGGTTAACCTCACAGTGATCAGGGTTAAACTCACAGTGATCAGGGTTAAACTCCATCTCACACTGATCAGGGATAACCTCACAGTGATCAGGGTTAAACTCCATCTCACAGTGATCAGGGATAACCTCACAGTGATCAGGGTTAACCTCACAGTGATCAGGGTTAAACTCCATCTCACAGTGATCAGGGTTAAACTCCATCTCACAGTGATCAGGGTTAACCTCACAGTGATCAGGGTTAAACTCCACCTCACAGTGATCAGGGTTAAACTCCATCTCACAGTGATCAGGGATAACCTTACAGGGATCAGGGTTAAACTCCATCTCACAGTGATCAGGGTTAACCTCACAGTGATCAGGGTTAAACTCCACCTCACAGTGATCAGGGTTAAACTCCATCTCACAGTGATCAGGGATAACCTCACAGTGATCAGGGTTAAACTCCATCTCACAGTGATCAGGGTTAACCTCACAGTGATCAGGGTTAAACTCCACCTCACAGTGATCAGGGTTAAACTCCATCTCACAGTGATCAGGGATAACCTCACAGTGATCAGCGTTTAACTCCATCTCACAGTGATCAGGGTTAAACTCCATCTCACAGTGATCAGGGTTAAACTCCATCTCACAGTGATCAGGGATAACCTCACAGTGACCATGGTTAAACTCCATCTCTCAGTGATCAGGGTTAAACTCCATCTCACAGTGATCAGGGTTAACCTCACAGTGATCAGGGTTAAACTCCATCTCACAGTGATCAGGGTTAACCTCACAGTGATCAGGGTTAAACTCCATCTCACCGTGATCAGGGTTAACCTCACAGTGATCAGGGTTAAACTCACAGTGATCAGGGTTAAACTCCATCTCACAGTGATCAGGGATAACCTCACAGTGATCAGGGTTAAACTCCATCTCACAGTGATCCGGGTTAAACTCACAGTGATCAGGGTTAAACTCCATCTCACAGTGATAAGGGTTAACCTCACAGTGATCAGGGTTAAACTCATTGTGATCAGGGTTAAACTCCATCTCACAGTGATCAGGGATAACCTCACAGTGATCAGGGTTAAACTCCATCTCACAGTGATCAGGGTTAAACTCCATCTCACAGTGATCAGGGTTAACCTCACAGTGATCAGGGTTAAACTCCATCTCACAGTGATCAGGGTTAAACTCCACCTCACAGTGATCAGGGTTAAACTCCATCTCACAGTGATCAGGGTTTCCCTCACAGTGATCAGGGTTAAACTCCATCTCACAGTGATCAGGGTTAACCTCACAGTGATCAGGGTTAAACTCCATCTCACAGTGATCAGGGTTATCCTCACAGTGATCAGGGTTAAACTCCATCTCACAGTGATCAGGGTTAACCTCACAGTGATCAGGGTTAACCTCACAGTGATCAGGGTTAAACTCCATCTCACAGTGATCAGGGTTAATCTCCACCTCACAGTGATCAGGGTGAACCTCACAGTGATCAGGGTTATCCTCACAGAGATCAGGGTTAACCTCCATCTCACAGTGATCAGGGTTAAACTCCATCTCACAGTGATCAGAGTTAAACTCACAGTGATCAGGGTTATCCTCACAGTGATCAGGGTTAAACTCCAGCTCACTGTGATCAGGGTTGATCTCCACCTCACAGTGATCAGGGTTAACCTCACAGTGATCAGGGTTATCCTCACAGTGATCAGAGTTAAACTCCATCTCACAGTGATCAGGGTTAACCTCACAGTGATCAGGGTTAACCTCACAGTGATCAGGGTTAAACTCCATCTCACAGTGATCAGGGTTAAACTCCATCTCACAGTGATCAGGGTTAACCTCACAGTGATCAGGGTTAAACTCACAGTGATCAGGGTTAAACTCCACCTCACAGTGATCAGGGTTAAAATCCATCTCACAGTGATCAGGGTTAACCTCAAAGTGATCAGGGTTAAACTCCATCTCACAGTGATCAGGGTTAACCTCACAGTGATCAGGGTTAAACTCCATCTCACAGTGATCAGGGTTAAACTCCATCTCACAGTGATCAGGGATAACCTCACAGTGATCAGGGTTAAACTCCATCTCACAGTGATCAGGGTTAAACTCCATCTCACAGTGATCAGGGATAACCTCACAGTGATCAGGGTTAAACTCCACCTCACAGTGATCAGGGATAACCTCACAGTGATCAGGGTTAAACTCCACCTCACAGTGATCAGGGTTAACCTCACAGTGATCAGGGTTAAACTCCATCTCACAGTGATCAGGGTTAACCTCACAGTGATCAGGGTTATCCTCACAGTGATCAGGGTTAAACTCCATCTCACAGTGATCAGGGTTAATCTCCACCTCACAGTGATCAGGGTTAACCTCACAGTGATCAGGGTTATACTAACAGTGATCAGGGTTAAACTTCATCTCACAGTGATCAGAGTTAAACTCACAGTGATCAGGGTTAAACTCCATCTCACTCTGATCAGGGTTAATCTCCATCTCACAGTGATCAGGGATAACCTCACAGTGATCAGGGTTAAACTCCATCTCACAGTGATCAGGGTTAACCTCACAGTGATCAGGGTTAAACTCCACCTCACAGTGATCAGGGTTAAACTCCATCTCACAGAGATCAGGGTTAACCTCACAGTGATCAGGGTTAAACTCCACCTCACAGTGATCAGGGTTAAACTCCATCTCACAGAGATCAGGGTTAACCTCACAGTGATCAGGGTTATCCTCACAGTGATCAGGGTTAAACTCCACCTCACAGTGATCAGGGTTAACCTCACAGTGATCAGGGTTATCCTCACAGTGATCAGGGTTAAACTCCATCTCACAGTGATCAGGGTTAACCTCACAGTGATCAGGGTTATCCTCACAGTGATCAGGGTTAAACTCCACCTCACAGTGATCAGGGTTAACCTCACAGTGATCAGGGTTATCCTCACAGTGATCAGGGTTAAACTCCACCTCACAGTGATCAGGGTTAAACTCCATCTCACAGTGATCAGGGTTAACCTCACAGTGATCAGGGTTAAACTCCATCTCACAGTGATCAGGGTTAAACTCCACCTCACAGTGATCAGGTTTAACCTCACAGTGATCAGGGTTATCCTCACAGTGATCAGGGTTAAACTCCATCTCACAGTGATCAGGGTTAATCTCCACCTCACAGTGATCAGGGTTAACCTCACAGTGATCAGGGTTATACTAACAGTGATCAGGGTTAAACTCCATCTCACAGTGATCAGAGTTAAACTCACAGTGATCAGGGTTAAACTCCATCTCACTCTGATCAGGGTTAATCTCCATCTCACAGTGATCAGGGATAACCTCACAGTGATCAGGGTTAAACTCCATCTCACAGTGATCAGGGTTAACCTCACAGTGATCAGGGTTAAACTCCACCTCACAGTGATCAGGGTTAAACTCCATCTCACAGAGATCAGGGTTAACCTCACAGTGATCAGGGTTAAACTCACAGTGATCAGGGTTAAACTCCACCTCACAGTGATCAGGGTTAAACTCCATCTCACAGAGATCAGGGTTAACCTCACAGTGATCAGGGTTATCCTCACAGTGATCAGGGTTAAACTCCATCTCACAGTGATCAGGGTTAACCTCACAGTGATCAGGGTTAAACTCCATCTCACAGTGATCAGGGTTAAACTCCACCTCACAGTGATCAGGGTTAACCTCACAGTGATCAGGGTTATCCTCACAGTGATCAGGGTTAAACTCCATCTCACAGTGATCAGGGTTAATCTCCACCTCACAGTGATCAGGGTTAACCTCACAGTGATCAGGGTTATACTAACAGTGATCAGGGTTAAACTCCATCTCACAGTGATCAGAGTTAAACTCACAGTGATCAGGGTTAAACTCCATCTCACTCTGATCAGGGTTAATCTCCATCTCACAGTGATCAGGGATAACCTCACAGTGATCAGGGTTAAACTCCATCTCACAGTGATCAGGGTTAACCTCACAGTGATCAGGGTTAAACTCCACCTCACAGTGATCAGGGTTAAACTCCATCTCACAGAGATCAGGGTTAACCTCACAGTGATCAGGGTTAAACTCACAGTGATCAGGGTTAAACTCCACCTCACAGTGATCAGGGTTAAACTCCATCTCACAGAGATCAGGGTTAACCTCACAGTGATCAGGGTTATCCTCACAGTGATCAGGGTTAAACTCCATCTCACAGAGATCAGGGTTAACCTCACAGTGATCAGGGTTATCCTCACAGTGATCAGGGTTAAACTCCATCTCACAATGATCAGGGTTAATCTCCACCTCACAGTGATCAGGGTTAACCTCACAGTGATCAGGGTTAAACTCCATCTCACATTGATCAGGGTTAAACTCCATCTCACAGTGATCAGGGTTGACCTCACAGTGATCAGGGTTAAACTCCATCTCACAGTGATCAGGGTTAAACTCCATCTCACAGTGATCAGGGTTAACCTCACAGTGATCAGGGTTAAACTCCATCTCACAGTGATCAGGGTTAAACTCCATCTCACAGTGATCAGGGTTAACCTCACAGTGATCAGGGTTAAACTCCATCTCACAGTGATCAGGGTTAAACTCCATCTCACAGTGATCAGGGTTAAACTCCATCTCACAGTGATCAGGGTTAACCTCACAGTGATCAGGGTTAAACACCATCTCACAGTGATCAGGGTTAACCTCACAGTGATCAGGGTTAAACTACATCTCACAGTGATCAGGGTTAACCTCACAGTGATCAGGGTTAAAATCACAGTGATCAGGGTTAAACTCCATCTCACAGTGATCAGGGTTAAACTCACAGTGATCAGGGTTAACCTCACAGTGATCAGGGTTAAACTCCATCTCACAGTGATCAGGGTTAACCTCACAGTGATTCGGGTTAAACTCCATCTCACAGTGATCAGGGTTAACCTCACAGTGATCAGGGTTAACCTCACAGTGATCAGGGTTAAACTCCATCTCACAGTGATCAGGGTTAACCTCACAGTGATCAGGGTTAAACTCCATCTCACAGTGATCAGGGTTAAACTCCATCTCACAGTGATCAGGGTTAACCTCACAGTGATCAGGGTTAAACTCCATCTCACAGTGATCAGGGTAAAACTCCATCTCACAGTGATCAGGGTTAAATTTGAGTGGGAGCAGCGGCCGAGTTGAGGTGAACCCGGCAGACTACAGCTAAGGTAAGAGTTTTTTTCAAAATTACTTACCTGTAGCGGGCATCGGTGTTTTGTTTTCTCTCTCCTTCACAGAAAGAGCGGGAGCAGCAGAGGAAGTGACGGCAAGCAGAGGGGCAGCCGAGACCCGGAAGCAGTTAGTGTAAGCTTAGCTGGGTTAGTTTTTTCCCCCTTTAAAAGCGCGAAGGAGAGGAACCCGAGGCACTACACGGGTAGTGCCTCCCACCCGCCCTCCTCCTCTAACCTAATAATAACATCTGTTGTGGCAAGCAGGTAAGTGCTGAATTTTGCTTGTATTATTTAGACCCAGTTTTTGTTTAAACAGTTAGCTTTAGAGGGATGGCAGTGAAGGCAGTGCAATGTTCCTCCTGCAACATGTTTGAGGTGAGGGATGCCATGGACGTCCCTGCTGATTACACTTGCAGGAAGTGCACCCATCTCCAGCTCCTCCAAGACCGTGTTAGGGAACTGGAGCTGGAGTTGGATGAACTTCGGATCATTCGGGAGGCAGAGGGGGTCATAGATCAGAGTTATAGGGAAGTAGTAACTCCAAAGGTGGCAGATCGATGGGTGACAGTGAGGGGGACTGGGAGGAAGCAGCCAGTGCAGGGACCCCCTGGGGCCGTTCCCCTCAAGAACAAGTATACCGTTTTGGATACTTGTGGGGGGGATGACTTACCAGGGGTAAGTAACGGGGCTCAGGTCTCTGGCACGGAGCCTGTCCCCGTTACTCAGAAGGGAAGGGTGAAGAAGAACAGAGCAGTAGTAATTGGGGACTCGATAGTTCGGGGCACAGATAGGCGGTTTTGTGGGAACGAGAGAGACTCACGATTGGTATGTTGCCTCCCAGGTGCAAGGGTACGTGATGTCTCTGATCGTGTTTTCCGGGTCCTGGAGGGGGAGGGGGAGCAACCCGAAGTCGTGGTCCACATTGGCACCAACGACATAGGTAGGAGGAGCGCTGAGGATGTTAGGCAGGCTTTCAGGGAGCTAGGTTGGAAGCTCAGAGTTAGAACAAACAGAGTTGTTGTCTCTGGTTTGTTACCGGTGCCACGTGATAGAGAGTCGAGGAATAGGGAAAGAGAACAATTAAATGCGTGGCTTCAGGGATGGTGCAGGAGGGAGGGGTTCCAGTTTTTGGATAACTGGGGTTCTTTCTGGGGACGGTGGGACCTCTATAAACAGGATGGTCTACACCTGAACCTGAGGGGAACCAGTATCCTTGGGGGGAGGTTTGCTAGTGCTCTTGGGGGGGGTTTAAACTAACTCTGCAGGGGCATGGGAACCCAGATTGTAGCTTCAGGGTGCAGGGCCTGGAGTGTAGGGAGGTGAGGAACATGGCATCAATTTCCAAGGAGGGTGCCTGTAAACAGGGAAGTGGCTTGAAGTGTGTATACTTCAATGCAAGAAGTATACGAAATAAGGTAGGTGAACTTGCAGCGTTGGTTGGTACCTGGGACTTCGATGTTGTGGCTATTACGGAGACATGGCTAGAACAGGGACAGGATTGGCTGTTGCAGGTTCCGGGATTTAAATGTTTTAGTAGGGTCAGAGGTGGGGGTAAAAGAGGGGGAGGTGTGGCATTGCTTGTCAAAGATAGTATTACAGTGGTGGAAAGGACAATGGATGAGGACTTGCCATCTGAGGTAGTTTGGGCTGAGGTTAGGAATAGGAAAGGTGAGGTCACCCTGTTAGGAGTCTTTTACAGGCCTCCTAATAGTCCTAGAATCATTGAAGAAAGGATAGGGAAGGTGATTCAGGAGATGAGTGACAGTAATAGGGTGGTTGTTATGGGGGACTTTAACTTTCCTGATATTGATTGGGAAAGCTATAGCTCAAGTTCGTTAGATGGGTCAGTGTTTGTTCAATGTGTGCAGGAGGGTTTCCTGACACAATATGTAGATAGGCCAACAAGAGGTGAGGCCATACTGGATTTGGTTCTGGGTAACGAACCAGGCCAGGTGTTAGAATTAGAGGTAGGTGAGCACTTTGGGGACAGTGACCACAATTCGGTGATTTTTACACTCGTGATGGAGAGGGATAAGTGTGTACTACAGGGCAAGAATTATAGCTGGGGTAAGGGAAATTATGATGCGGTGAGGCATGACTTAGGATGTGTGGCTTGGAAAAGTAGACTCCAAGGCAAGAGTGTAAATGATATGTGGAACTTGTTCAAGGGGCAACTATTGAGTGTCCTTGATAATTATGTACCTGTCAGGCAGGGAGGAAAGGGTCGTGTGAGGGAGCCGTGGTTTAATAAAGAATTGGAATCCCTTGTTAAATGGAAGAGGGCGGCCTATCTCAAGATGAGACGTGAAGGTTCAATTGGGGCGATTGAGAGTTATAGGGTAGCCAGGAAGGACCTGAAGAGAGAGCTAAAAGCAGCAAGGAGGGGACATGAAAGGTCCTTAGTAGATAGGATTAGGGAAAACCCTAAGGCTTTCTATAGGTATGTTAGGAATAAAAGAATGACTAGGGTAGGAATAGGTCCAGTCAAGGATAGTAGGGGGAAGTTGCGTGTGGAGGCGGAAGAGATTGGGGAGACACTGAATGAATACTTTTCTTCAGTATTCACTCAGGAACAGGGCATTGTTGTCGATGAGAATACTGAGGCACAAATAAGTAGAATGGATGGCTTTGAGGTATGTAGAGAAGAGGTGTTGGAAATCCTGGAAAAGGTGAAAATAGATAAGTCCCCTGGGCCTGATGGCATTTATCCTAGGATTCTCTGGGAAGCAAGGGAGGAGATTGCAGAGCCATTGGCCTTGATTTTTATGTCCTCTTTGTCTACAGGAGTAGTGCCAGAAGACTGGAGGATAGCAAATGTGGTTCCCTTGTTCAAAAAGGGGAGTAGGGATAGCCCTAGTAACTATAGGCCGGTGAGTCTCACTTCTGTTGTGGGCAAAGTCTTAGAGAGAATTGTAAGGGATAGGATTTATGCACATCTGGATAGGAATAATGTGATCAAGGATAGTCAGCATGGTTTTGTGAAGGGCAAGTCGTGCCTCACAAACCTTATTGAATTCTTTGAAAAGGTGACGAAGGAGGTTGATGAGGGGAAAGCGGTAGATGTGGTATATATGGATTTTAGTAAGGCGTTTGATAAGGTTCCCCATGGTAGGCTACTGCAGAAAATACGGAGATATGGCATTGAGGGTGAGTTGGAGGTTTGGATTAGGAATTGGCTGGATGGAAGAAGACAGAGGGTAGTAGTTGATGGCAAAGTTTCTTCATGGAGTGCCGTCACTAGCGGTGTTCCGCAAGGATCTGTTTTGGGACCATTGCTGTTTGTCATTTTTATAAATGACCTGGAAGAGGGGTTAGAAGGTTGGGTGAGCAAGTTTGCGGATGATACGAAAGTCGGAGGAGTTGTTGACAGTGAGGAAGGATGTGGCAGGTTACAGCAGGATATAGAGAAGCTGCAGAGCTGGGCAGAAAGGTGGCAGATGGAATTCAATGTAGCTAAGTGCGAGGTGATTCACTTTGGGAAGAATAACAAAAAGATGGGGTACTGGGCTAATGGTCGGATACTTGGTAGTGTGGATGAGCAGAGGGATCTTGGTGTCCATGTACACAGATCTCTGAAAGTTGCCACCCAGGTAAATAGTGCGGTGAGGAAGGCATATGGCGTACTGGCTTTTATTGGTAGAGGAATTGAGTTCCGGAGTCCTGAGGTCATGATGCAGTTGTATAAGACTCTGGTACGGCCGCATCTGGAATATTGTGTGCAGTTTTGGTCGCCATACTATAGGAAGGATGTGGAGGCATTGGAACGGGTGCAGAGGAGGTTTACCAGGATGTTGCCTGGTATGGAAGGAAGATCGTATGAGGAAAGACTGAGGCACTTGGGGCTGTTTTCACTAGAGAAAAGAAGGTTTAGGGGTGACTTGATTGAGGTGTACAAGATGATTAGGGGGTTAGATAGGGTCGACAGTATGAACCTTTTCCCGCGTATTGAGTCGAGTATTACAAGGGGGCATAGCTTTAAATTAAGGGGGGGTAGATATAGGACTGATGTTAGGGGTAGGTTCTTCACTCAGCGAGTTGTTAGTTCATGGAATGCCCTGCCAGTAACAGTGGTGGACTCTCCCTCTTTATGGGCATTTAAGAGGGCATTGGATAGGTATATGGAGGATAGTGGGTTAGTGTAGTTTAGGTGGGCTTGGATCGGCGCAACATCGAGGGCCCAAGGGCCTGTACTGCGCTGTATTCTTCTATGTTCTATGTTCTATGTTCTAAACTCACAGTGATCAGGGTTAACCTCCATCTCACAGTGATCAGGGTTAAACTCCATCTCACAGTGATCAGGGTTAACCTCACAGTGATCCGGGTTAAACTCCATCTCACAGTGATCAGGGTTAAACTCCATCTCACAGTGATCAGGGTTATCCTCACAGTGATCAGGGTTAAACTCCATCTCACAGTGATCAGGGTTAAACTCCATCTCACAGCGATCTGGGTTAAACTCACAGTGATCAGGGTTAACCTCACAGTGATCAGGGTTAAACTCCATCTCACAGTGATCAGGGTTAAACTCACAGTGATCAGGGTTAAACTCACAGTGATCAGGGTTAACCTCCATCTCACAGTGATCAGGGTTAAACTCCATCTCACAGTGATCAGGGTTAAACTCCATCTCACTGTGATCAGGGTTAAACTCCATCTCACAGTGATCAGGGTTATCCTCACAGTGATCAGGGTTAACCTCCATCTCACAGTGATCAGGGTTAAACCCCATCTCACAGGTATCAGGGTTAAAGTCCATCTCACAGTGATCAGGGGTTAACCTCACAGTGATCAGGGTTAAACTCCATCTCACAGTGATCAGGGTTAAACTCCATCTCACAGTGATCAGGGTTAACCTCACAGTGATCAGGGTTAAACTCCATCTCACAGTGATCAGGGTTAAACTCACAGTGATCAGGGTTAAAATCCATCTCACAGTGATCAGGGTTAACCTCCATCTCACAGTGATCAGGGTTAACCTTACAGTGATCAGGGTTAAACTCCATCTCACAGTGATCAGTGTTAACCTCACAGTGATCAGGGTTATCCTCACAGTGATCAGGGTTAAACTCCATCTCACAGTGATCAGTGTTAACCTCCATCTCACAGTTATCAGGGTTAACCTCACAGTGATCAGGGTTAAACTCCATCTCACAGTGATCAGGGTTAAACTCCATCTCTCAGTGATCAGGGTTAACCTCACAGTGATCAGGGTTAAACTCCATCTCACAGTGATCAGTGTTAAACTTCATCACACAGTGATCAGGGTTAACCTCAAAGTGATCAGGGTTAAACTCCATCTCACAGTGATCAGGGTTAACCTCACAGTGATCAGGGTTAAACCCCATCTCACAGTGATCAGGGTTAAACTCCATCTCACAGTGATCAGGGTTAAACTCCATCTCTCAGTGATCAGGGTTAAACTCCACCTCACAGTGATCAGGGTTAACCTCACAGTGATCAGGGTTAAACTCCATCTCACAGTGATCAGGGTTAAACTCTATCTCACAGTGATCAGGGTTAACCTCACAGTGATCAGGGTTAAACTCCATCTCACAGTGATCAGGGTTAACCTCACAGTGATCAGGGTTAAACTCCATCTCACAGTGATCCGGGTTAAACTCCATCTCACAGTGATCAGGGATAACCTCACAGTGATCAGGGTTAAACTCCATCTCACAGTGATCAGGGTTAAACTCCATCTCACAGTGATCAGGGTTAACCTCATAGTGGTCAGGGTTTAACTCCATCTCACAGTGATCAGGGTTAAACTCTATCTCTCAGTGATCAGGGTTAACCTCACAGTGATCAGGGTTAAACTCCATCTCACAGTGGTCAGTGTTAAACTTCATCACACAGTGATCAGGGTTAACCTCAAAGTGATCAGGGTTAAACTCCATCTCACAGTGATCAGGGTTAACCTCACAGTGATCAGGGTTAAACCCCATCTCACAGTGATCAGGGTTAAACTCCATCTCACAGTGATCAGGGTTAAACTCACAGTGATCAGGGTTAAACTCCATCTCACAGTGATCAGGGTTAAACTCCATCTCACAGTGATCAGGGATAACCTCACAGTGATCAGGGTTAAACTCCATCTCACAGTGATCAGGGTTAAACTCCATCTCACAGTGATCAGGGTTAACCTCACAGTGGTCAGGGTTAAACTCCATCTCACAGTGATCAGGGTTAAACTCCATTTCACAGTGATCAGGGATAACCTCACAGTGATCAGGGTTAAACTCCACCTCACAGTGATCAGGGTTAACCTGACAGTGATCAGGGTTAAACTCCATCTCACAGTGATCAGGGTTAATCTCCACCTCACAGTGATCAGGGTTAAACTCCATCTCACAGTGATCAGGGATAAGCTCACAGTGATCAGGGTTAAACTCCATCTCACAGTGATCAGGGTTAACCTGACAGTGATCAGGGTTAAACTCCATCTCACAGTGATCAGGGTTAAACTCCATCTCACAGTGATCAGGGTTAAACTCACAGTGATCAGGGTTAAACTCCATCTCACAGTGATCAGGGTTAACCTCACAGTGATCAGGGTTAAACTCCATCTCACAGTGATCAGGGTTAACCTCACAGTGATCAGGGTTAAACTCCATCTCACAGTGATCAGGGTTAACCTCACAGTGATCAGGGTTAAACTCACAGTGATCAGGGTTAAACTCCATCTCTCAGTGATCAGGGTTAATCTCCACCTCACAGTGATCAGGGTTAACCTCACAGTGATCAGGGTTAAACTTCATCTCACAGTGATCAGGGTTAACCTCACAGTGATCAGGGTTAACCTCACAGTGATCAGGGTTAAACTCCATCTCTCAGTGATCAGGGTTAATCTCCACCTCACAGTGATCAGGGTTAACCTCACAGTGATCAGGGTTAACCTCACAGTGATCAGGGTTAAACTCCATCTCACAGTGATCAGGGTTAAACTCCATCTCACAGTGATCAGGGTTAACCTCACAGTGATCAGAGTTAAAATCCATCTCACAGTGATCAGTGTTAAACGTCATCTCACAGTGATCAGGGTTAAACTCCATCTCACAGTGATCCGGGTTAAACTCACAGTGATCAGGGTTAAACTCCATCTCACAGTGATCAGGGTTAACCTCACAGTGATCAGGGTTAAACTCACAGTGATCAGGGTTAAACTCCATCTCACAGTGATCAGGGATAACCTCACAGTGATCAGGGTTAAACTCCATCTCACAGTGATCAGGGTTAAACTCCATCTCACAGTGATCAGGGTTAACCTCACAGTGATCAGGGTTAAACTCCATCTCACAGTGATCAGGGATAACCTCACAGTGATCATGGTTAAACTCCATCTCTCAGTGATCAGGGTTAAACTCCATCTCACAGTGATCAGGGTTAACCTCACAGTGATCAGGGTTAAACTCCATCTCACAGTGATCAGGGTTAACCTCACAGTGATCAGGGTTAAACTCCATCTCACCGTGATCAGGGTTAACCTCACAGTGATCAGGGTTAAACTCACAGTGATCAGGGTTAAACTCCATCTCACAGTGATCAGGGATAACCTCACAGTGATCAGGGTTAAACTCCATCTCACAGTGATCCGGGTTAAACTCACAGTGATCAGGGTTAAACTCCATCTCACAGTGATCAGGGTTAACCTCACAGTGATCAGGGTTAAACTCATTGTGATCAGGGTTAAACTCCATCTCACAGTGATCAGGGATAACCTCACAGTGATCAGGGTTAAACTCCATCTCACAGTGATCAGGGTTAAACTCCATCTCACAGTGATCAGGGTTAACCTCACAGTGATCAGGGTTAAACTCCATCTCACAGTGATCAGGGATAACCTCACAGTGATCATGGTTAAACGCCATCTCACAGTGATCAGGGTTAAACTCCATCTCACAGTGATCAGGGTTAACCTCACAGTGATCAGGGTTAAACTCCACCTCACAGTGATCAGGGTTAACCTCACAGTGATCAGGGATAAACTCCATCTCACAGTGATCAGGGTTAACCTCACAGTGATCAGGGTTAAACTCCATCTCACAGTGATCAGGGTTATCCTCACAGTGATCAGGGTTAAACTCCATCTCACAGTGATCAGGGTTAACCTCACAGTGATCAGGGTTAACCTCACAGTGATCAGGGTTAAACTCCATCTCACAGTGATCAGGGTTAACCTCCACCTCACAGTGATCAGGGTGAACCTCACAGTGATCAGGGTTATCCTCACAGAGATCAGGGTTAACCTCCATCTCACAGTGATCAGGGTTAAACTCCATCTCACAGTGATCAGAGTTAAACTCACAGTGATCAGGGTTGTCCTCACAGTGATCAGGGTTAAACTCCAGCTCACTGTGATCAGGGTTGATCTCCACCTCACAGTGATCAGGGTTAACCTCACAGTGATCAGGGTTATCCTCACAGTGATCAGAGTTAAACTCCATCTCACAGTGATCAGGGTTAACCTCACAGTGATCAGGGTTAACCTCACAGTGATCAGGGTTAAACTCCATCTCACAGTGATCAGGGTTAAACTCCATCTCACAGTGATCAGGGTTGACCTCACAGTGATCAGGGTTAAACTCCATCTCACAGTGATCAGGGTTAACCTCACAGTGATCAGGGTTAAACTCACAGTGATCAGGGTTAAACTCCACCTCACAGTGATCAGGGTTAAAATCCATCTCACAGTGATCAGGGTTAACCTCAAAGTGATCAGGGTTAAACTCCATCTCACAGTGATCAGGGTTAACATCACAGTGATCAGGGTTAAACTCCATCTCACAGTGATCAGGGTTAAACTCCATCTCACAGTGATCAGGGTTAACCTCACAGTGATCAGGGTTAAACTCCATCTCACAGTGATCAGGGTTAACCTCACAGTGATCAGGGTTAAACTCCATCTCACAGTGATCAGGGTTAAACTCCATCTCACAGTGATCAGGGTTAACCTCATAGTATTCAGGGTTAAACTCCATCTCACAGTGATCAGGGTTAACCTCATAGTAGTCAGGGTTAAACTCCATCTCACAGTGATCAGGGTTAAACTCCATCTCACAGTGATCAGGGATAACCTCACAGTGATCAGGGTTAAACTCCACCTCACAGTGATCAGGGTTAACCTCACAGTGATCAGGGTTAAACTCCATCTCACAGTGATCAGGGTTAATCTCCACCTCACAGTGATCAGGGTTAACCTCACAGTGATCAGGGTTATACTAACAGTGATCAGGGTTAAACTCCATCTCACAGTGATCAGAGTTAAACTCACAGTGATCAGGGTTAAACTCCATCTCACTCTGATCAGGGTTAATCTCCATCTCACAGTGATCAGGGATAACCTCACAGTGATCAGGGTTAAACTCCATCTCACAGTGATCAGGGTTAACCTCACAGTGATCAGGGTTAAACTCCACCTCACAGTGATCAGGGTTAAACTCCATCTCACAGTGATCAGGGTTAACCTCACAGTGATCAGGGTTAAACTCCATCTCACAGTGATAAGGGTTGAACTCACAATGATCAGGGTTAAACACCATCTCACAGTGATCATGGTTAACCTCACAGTGATCAGGGATAAACTCCATCTCACAGTGATCAGGGTTCACCTCACAGTGATCAGGGTTAAACTCCATCTCACAGTGATCAGGGTTAAACTCCATCTCACAGTGATCAGGGTAAACCTCACAGTGATCAGGGTTAAACTCCATCTCACAGTGATAATGGTTAAACTCACAGTGATCAGGGTTATCCTCACAGAGATCAGGGTTAACCTCCATCTCACAGTGATCAGGGTTAAACTCCATTTCACAGTGATCGGGGTTAAACTCCATCTCACAGTGATCAGGGTTATCCTCACAGTGATCAGGGTTAATCTCCACCTCACAGTGATCAGGGTTAAACTCACAGTGATCAGGGTTATCCTCACAGTGATCAGGGTTAAACTCCATCTCACAGTGATCAGGGTTAATGTCCACCTCACAGTGATCAGGGTTAACCTCACAGTGATCAGGGTTTAACTCCATCTCACAGAGATCAGGGTTAAACTCCATCTCACAGAGATCAGGGTTAAACTCCATCTCACAGTGATCAGGGTTAACCTCACAGTGATCAGGGTTAAACTCCATCTCACAGTGATCAGGGTTAAACTCCATCTCACAGTGATTAGGGTTAACCTCACAGTGATCAGGGTTAAACTCCACCTCACAGTGATCAGCGTTAAACTGCATCTCACAGTGATCAGGGTTAACCTCGCAGTGATCAGGGTTAAAATCCATCTCACAGTGATCAGGGTTAACCTCACAGTGATCAGGGTTAAACTCACAGTGATCAGGGTTAAACTCCATCTCACAGTGATCAGGGTTAACCTCACAGTGATCAGGGTTAAACTCCACCTCACAGTGATCAGGGTTAACCTCCATCTCACAGTGATCAGGGTTAACCTCACAGTGATCAGGGTTAAACTCCATCTCACAGTGATCCGGGTTAAACTCTATCTCTCAGTGATCAGGGTTAACCTCACAGTGATCAGGGTTAAACTCCATCTCACAGTGATCAGTGTTAAACTTCATCTCACAGTGATCAGGGTTAACCTCAAAGTGATCAGGATTAAACTCCATCTCACAGTGATTAGGGTTAACCTCACAGTGATCAGGGTTAAACTCCATCTCACAGTGATCAGGGTTAAACTCCATCTCACAGTGATCATGGTTAAACTCACAGTGATCAGGGTTAAACTCCATCTCACAGTGATCAGGGTTAAACTCCATCTCACAGTGATCAGGGATAACCTCACAGTGATCAGGGTTAAACTCCATCTCACAGTGATCAGGGTTAAACTCCATCTCACAGTGATCAGGGTAAACCTCATAGTGGTCAGGGTTAAACTCCATCTCACAGTGATCAGGGTTAAACTCCATCTCACAGTGATCAGGGTTAAACTCCAATTCACAGTGATCAGGGATAACCTCACAGTGATCAGGGTTAAACTCCATCTCACAGTGATCAGGCTTAATCTCCACCTCACAGTGATCAGGGTTAACCTCACAGTGATCAGGGTTATCCTCACAGTGATCAGGGTTAAACTCCATCTCACAGTGATCAGAGTTAAACTCACAGTGATCAGGGTTAAACTCCATCTCACAGTGATTAGGGTTAAACTCCATCTCACAGTGATCAGGGTTAACGTCACAGTGATCAGGGTTAAACTCCATCTCACAGTGATCAGGGTTAAACACCATCTCACAGTGATCAGGGTTAACCTCATAGTGATCAG
This sequence comes from Chiloscyllium plagiosum, assembly GCF_037043375.1. Classification (NCBI taxonomy): domain Eukaryota; kingdom Metazoa; phylum Chordata; class Chondrichthyes; order Orectolobiformes; family Hemiscylliidae; genus Chiloscyllium; species Chiloscyllium plagiosum. The sequence continues at coordinate 162,787,543 of NW_028270141.1, read as the reverse complement.
GGTTAACCTCACAGTGATCAGGGTTAAACTCACAGTGATCAGGGTTAACCACAAAGTGATCAGGGTTAAACTCCATCTCACAGTGATCAGGGTTAACCTCACAGTGATCAGGGTTAAACACCATCTCACAGTGATCAGGGTTAACCTCACAGTGATCAGGGTTAAACTCCATCTCACAGTGATCACGGTTAACCTCACAGTGATCAGGGTTAAACTCCATCTCACAGTGATCAGGGTTAACCTCACAGTGATCAGGGTTAAACTCCATCTCACAGTGATCAGGGTTAACCTCACAGTGATCAGGGTTAAACTCCATCTCACAGTGATCAGGGTTAACCTCACAGTGATCCGGGTTAAACTCCATCTCACAGTGATCAGGGTTAACCTCACAGTGATCAGGGTTAACCTCACAGTGGTCAGGGTTAAACTCCATCTCACAGTGATCAGGGTTAAACTCCATCTCACAGTGATCAGGGTTAACCTCACAGTGATCAGGGTTAAACTCCATCTCACAGTGATCAGGGGAAAACACCATCTCACAGTGATCAGGGTAAATCTCCATCTCACAGTGATTAGGGTTAAACTCCATCTCACAGTGATCAGGGTTAACCTCACAGTGATCAGGGTTAAACTCCATCTCACAGTGATCAGGGTTAAACACCATCTCACAGTGATCAGGGTTAACCTCACAGTGATCAGGGTAAATCTCCATCTCACAGTGATCAGGGTTAATCTCCATCTCACAGTGATCAGGGTTAAACTCCATCTCACAGTGATCAGGGTAAATCTCACAGTGATCAGGGTTAAACTCCATCTCACAGTGATCAGGGTTAACCTCACAGTGATCAGGGTTAAACTCCACCTCACAGTGATCAGGGTTAATCTCCATCTCACAGTGATCAGGGTTAACCTCACAGTGATCAGGGTTAAACTCCATCTCACAGTGATCAGGGTTAAACTCCATCTCACAGTGATAAGGGTTGAACTCACAGTGATCAGGGTTAAACACCATCTCACAGTGATCATGGTTAACCTCACAGTGATCAGGGATAAACTCCATCTCACAGTGATCAGGGTTCACCTCACAGTGATCAGGGTTAAACTCCATCTCACAGTGATCAGGGTTAAACTCCATCTCACAGTGATCAGGGTAAACCTCACAGTGATCAGGGTTAAACTCCATCTCACAGTGATAATGGTTAAACTCACAGTGATCAGGGTTATCCTCACAGAGATCAGGGTTAACCTCCATCTCACAGTGATCGGGGTTAAACACCATCTCACAGTGATCAGGGTTATCCTCACAGTGATCAGGGTTAATCTCCACCTCACAGTGATCAGGGTTAACCTCACAGTGATCAGGGTTAAACTCCATCTCACAGTGATCAGGGTTAATGTCCACCTCACAGTGATCAGGGTTAACCTCACAGTGATCAGGGTTTAACTCCATCTCACAGAGATCAGGGTTAAACTCCATCTCACAGAGATCAGGGTTAAACTCCATCTCACAGTGATCAGGGTTAACCTCACAGTGATCAGGGTTAAACTCCATCTCACAGTGATCAGGGTTAAACTCCATCTCACAGTGATTAGGGTTAACCTCACAGTGATCAGGGTTAAACTCCACCTCACAGTGATCAGCGTTAAACTGCATCTCACAGTGATCAGGGTTAAAATCCATCTCACAGTGATCAGGGTTAACCTCACAGTGATCAGGGTTAAACTCACAGTGATCAGGGTTAAACTCCATCTCACAGTGATCAGGGTTAACCTCACAGTGATCAGGGTTAAACTCCACCTCACAGTGATCAGGGTTAACCTCCATCTCACAGTGATCAGGGTTAACCTCACAGTGATCAGGGTTAAACTCCATCTCACAGTGATCAGGGTTAAACTCCATCTCACAGTGATCCGGGTTAAACTCTATCTCACAGTGATCAGGGTTAACCTCACAGTGATCAGGGTTAAACTCCATCTCACAGTGATCCGGGTTAAACTCTATCTCTCAGTGATCAGGGTTAACCTCACAGTGATCAGGGTTAAACTCCATCTCACAGTGATCAGTGTTAAACTTCATCTCACAGTGATCAGGGTTAACCTCAAAGTGATCAGGATTAAACTCCATCTCACAGTGATTAGGGTTAACCTCACAGTGATCAGGGTTAAACTCCATCTCACAGTGATCAGGGTTAAACTCCATCTCACAGTGATCATGGTTAAACTCACAGTGATCAGGGTTAAACTCCATCTCACAGTGATCAGGGTTAAACTCCATCTCACAGTGATCAGGGATAACCTCACAGTGATCAGGGTTAAACTCCATCTCACAGTGATCACGGTTAAACTCCATCTCACAGTGATCAGGGTTAACCTCATAGTGGTCAGGGTTAAACTCCATCTCACAGTGATCAGGGTTAAACTCCAATTCACAGTGATCAGGGATAACCTCACAGTGATCAGGGTTAAACTCCACCTCACAGTGTTCAGGGTTAACCTCACAGTGGTCAGGGTTAAACTCCATCTCACAGTGATCAGGCTTAATCTCCACCTCACAGTGATCAGGGTTAACCTCACAGTGATCAGGGTTATCCTCACAGTGATCAGGGTTAAACTCCATCTCACAGTGATCAGAGTTAAACTCACAGTGATCAGGGTTAAACTCCATCTCACAGTGATTAGGGTTAAACTCCATCTCACAGTGATCAGGGTTAACGTCACAGTGATCAGGGTTAAACTCCATCTCACAGTGATCAGGGTTAAACACCATCTCACAGTGATCAGGGTTAACCTCATAGTGATCAGGGTTAACCTCACAGTGATCAGGGTTAAACTCACAGTGATCAGGGTTAACCACAAAGTGATCAGGGTTAAACTCCATCTCACAGTGATCAGGGTTAACCTCACAGTGATCAGGGTTAAACACCATCTCACAGTGATCAGGGTTAACCTCACAGTGATCAGGGTTAAACTCCATCTCACAGTGATCACGGTTAACCTCACAGTGATCAGGGTTAAACTCCATCTCACAGTGATCAGGGTTAACCTCACAGTGATCAGGGTTAAACTCCATCTCACAGTGATCAGGGTTAACCTCACAGTGATCAGGGTTAAACTCCATCTCACAGTGATCAGGGTTCACCTCACAGTAATCCGGGTTAAACTCCATCTCACAGTGATCAGGGTTAACCTCACAGTGATCAGGGTTAACCTCACAGTGGTCAGGGTTAAACTCCATCTCACAGTGATCAGGGTTAAACTCCATCTCACAGTGATCAGGGTTAACCTCACAGTGATCAGGGTAAATCTCCATCTCACAGTGATCAGGGTTAATCTCCATCTCACAGTGATTAGGGTTAAACTCCATCTCACAGTGATCAGGGTTAACCTCACAGTGATCAGGGTTAAACTCCATCTCACAGTGATCAGGGTTAAACACCATCTCACAGTGATCAGGGTTAACCTCACAGTGATCAGGGTAAATCTCCATCTCACAGTGATCAGGGTTAATCTCCATCTCACAGTGATCAGGGTTAAACTCCATCTCACAGTGATCAGGGTAAATCTCACAGTGATCAGGGTTAAACTCCATCTCACAGTGATCAGGGTTAACCTCACAGTGATCAGGGTTAAACTCCATCTCACAGTGATCAGGGTTAAACTCCATCTCACAGTGATCAGGGTTATCCTCACAGTGATCATGGTTAAACTCAATCTCACAGTGATCAGGGTTAAACTCCATCTCACAGTGATCAGGGTTAACCTCACCGTGATCAGGGTTAAACTCCATCTCAGAGTGATCAGGGTTAAACTCCATCTCACAGTGATCAGGGTTAACCTCACCGTGATCAGGGTTAAACTCCATCTCACAGTGATCAGGGTTAAACTCCATCTCACAGTGATCAGGGTTAACCTCACCGTGATCAGGGTTAAACTCCATCTCACAGTGATCAGGGTTAAACTCAATCTCACAGTGATCAGGGTTAAACTCCATCTCACAGTGATCAGGGTTAACCTCACAGTGATCAGGGTTAACCTCACAGTGATCAGGGTTAAACTCCATCTCACAGTGATCAGGGTTAACCTCACAGTGATCAGGGTTAAACTCCATCTCACAGTGATCAGGGTTAACCTCACAGTGATCTGGGTTAAACTCCATCTCACAGTGATCAGGGTTAACCTCACAGTGATCAGGGTTAAACTCAGTGATCAGGGTTAAACTCCATCTCACAGTGATCAGGGTTAACCTCACAGTGATCAGGGTTAAACTCCATCTCACAGTGATCAGGGTTAAACTCCATCTCACAGTGATCATGGTTAAACTCACAGTGATCAGGGTTAAACTCCATCTCACAGTGATCAGGGTTAAACTCCATCTCACAGTGATCAGGGATAACCTCACAGTGATCAGGGTTAAACTCCATCTCACAGTGATCAGGGTTAAACTCCATCTCACAGTGATCAGGGTTAACCTCATAGTGGTCAGGGTTAAACTCCATCTCACAGTGATCAGGGTTAAACTCCATCTCACAGTGATCAGGGATAACCTCACAGTGATCAGGGTTAAACTCCACCTCACAGTGTTCAGGGTTAACCTCACAGTGATCAGGGTTATCCTCACAGTGATCAGGGTTAAACCCCATCTCACAGTGATCAGAGTTAAACTCACAGTGATCAGGGTTAAACTCCATCTCACAGTGATTAGGGTTAAACTCCATCTCACAGTGATCAGGGTTAACGTCACAGTGATCAGGGTTAAACTCCATCTCACAGTGATCATAGTTAACCTCACAGTGATCAGGGTTAACCTCACAGTGATCAGGGTTAAACTCACAGTGATCAGGGTTAACCACAAAGTGATCAGGGTTAAACTCCATCTCACAGTGATCAGGGTTAACCTCACAGTGATCAGGGTTAAACACCATCTCACAGTGATCAGGGTTAACCTCACAGTGATCAGGGTTAAACTCCATCTCACAGTGATCACGGTTAACCTCACAGTGATCAGGGTTAAACTCCATCTCACAGTGATCAGGGTTACCCTCACAGTGATCAGGGTTAAACTCCATCTCACAGTGATCAGGGTTAACCTCACAGTGATCAGGGTTAAACTCCATCTCACAGTGATCAGGGTTAAACTCCATCTCACAGTGATCAGGGTTAACCTCACAGTGATCCGGGTTAAACTCCATCTCACAGTGATCAGGGTTAACCTCACAGTGATCAGGGTTAACCTCACAGTGGTCAGGGTTAAACTCCATCTCACAGTGATCAGGGTTAAACTCCATCTCACAGTGATCAGGGTTAACCTCACAGTGATCAGGGTTAAACTCCATCTCACAGTGATCAGGGGAAAACACCATCTCACAGTGATCAGGGTAAATGTCCATCTCACAGTGATTAGGGTTAAACTCCATCTCACAGTGATCAGGGTTAACCTCACAGTGATCAGGGTTAAACTCCATCTCACAGTGATCAGGGTTAAACACCATCTCACAGTGATCAGGGTTAACCTCACAGTGATCAGGGTAAATCTCCATCTCACAGTGATCAGGGTTAATCTCCATCTCACAGTGATCAGGGTTAAACTCCATCTCACAGTGATCAGGGTAAATCTCACAGTGATCAGGGTTAAACTCCATCTCACAGTGATCAGGGTTAACCTCACAGTGATCAGGGTTAAACTCCATCTCACAGTGATCAGGGTTAAACTCCATCTCACAGTGATCAGGGTTATCCTCACAGTGATCATGGTTAAACTCAATCTCACAGTGATCAGGGTTAAACTCCATCTCACAGTGATCAGGGTTAAACTCCATCTCACAGTGATCAGGGTTAAACTCAATCTCACAGTGATCAGGGTTAAACTCCATCTCACAGTGATCAGGGTTAAACTCCATCTCACAGTGATCAGGGTTAAACACCATCTCACAGTGATCAGGGTTAACCTCACAGTGATCAGGGTTAAACTCCATCTCACAGTGATCAGGGTTAACCTCACAGTGATCAGGGTTAACCTCACAGTGATCAGGGTTAAACTCCATCTCACAGTGATCAGGGTTAACCTCACAGTGATCAGGGTTAAACTCCATCTCACAGTGATCAGGGTTAACCTCACAGTGATCAGGGTTAAACTCCATCTCACAGTGATCAGGGTTAACCTCACAGTGATCAGGGTTAAACTCACAGTGATCAGGGTTAAACTCCATCTCACAGTGATCAGGGTTAACCTCACAGTGATCAGGGTTAAACTCCATCTCACAGTGATCAGGGTTAACCTCACAGTGATCAGGGTTAAACTCTATCTCACAGTGATCAGGGTTAACCTCCATCTCACAGTGATCAGAGTTAACCTCACAGTGATCAGGGTTAAACTCCATCTCACAGTGATCCGGGTTAAACGCCATCTCTCAGTGATCAGGGTTAACCTCACAGTGATCAGGGTTAAACTACATCTCACAGTGATCAGTGTTAAACTTCATCTCACAGTGATCAGGGTTAATCTCAAAGTGATCAGGGTTAAACTCCATCTCACAGTGATCAGGGTTAACCTCACAGTGATCAGGGTTAAACTCCATCTCACAGTGATCAGGGTTAAACTCACAGTGATCAGGGTTAAACTTCATCTCACAGTGATCAGGGTTAAACTCCATCTCACAGTGATCAGGGATAACCTCACAGTGATCAGGGTTAAACTCCATCTCACAGTGATCAGGGTTAACCTCATAGTGGTCAGGGTTAAACTCCATCTCACAGTGATCAGGGTTAAACTCCATCTCACAGTGATCAGGGATAACCTCACAGTGATCAGGGTTAAACTCCATCTCACAGTGATCAGGGTTAAACTCCATCTCACAGTGATCAGGGTTAACCTCATAGTGGTCAGGGTTAAACTCCATCTCACAGTGATCAGGGTTAAACTCCATCTCACAGTGATCAGGGATAACCTCACAGTGATCAGGGCTAAACTCCACCTCACAGTGATCAGGGTTAACCTCACAGTGATCAGGGTTAAACTCCATCTCACAGTGAAAAGGGTTAACCTCACAGTGATCAGGGATAACCTCACAGTGATCAGGGATAAACTCCATCTCACAGTGATCAGGGTTAACCTCACAGTGATCAGGTTTAAACTCCATCTCACAGTGATCAGGGTTAAACACCATCTCACAGTGATCAGGGTTAACCTCACAGTGATCAGGGTTAAACTCCATCTCACAGTGATCAGGGTTAAACTCCATCTCACAGTGATCAGGGTTAAACACCATCTCACAGTGATCAGGGTTAACCTCACAGTGATCAGGGTTAAACTCCATCTCACAGTGATCAGGGTTAACCTCACAGTGATCAGGGTTAAACTCCATCTCACAGTGATCAGGGTTAACCTCACAGTGATCAGGGTTAAACTCCATCTCACAGTGATCAGGGTTAACCTCACAGTGATCAGGGTTAACCTCACAGTGATTAGTGTTAAACTCCATCTCACAGTGATCAGGGTTAACCTCACAGTGATCAGGGTTAAACTCACAGTGATCAGGGTTAAACTCCATCTCACAGTGATCAGGGTTAACCTCACAGTGATCAGGGTTAAACTCCACCTCACAGTGATCAGGGTTAACCTCCATCTCACAGTGATCAGGGTTAACCTCACAGTGATCAGGGTTAAACTCCATCTCACAGTGATCCGGGTTAAACTCCATCTCTCAGTGATCAGGTTTAACCTCACAGTGATCAGGGTTAAACTACATCTCACAGTGATCAGTGTTAAACTTCATCTCACAGTGATCAGGGTTAATCTCAAAATGATCAGGGTTAAACTCCATCTCACAGTGATCAGGGTTAACCTCACAGTGATCAGGGTTAAACTCACAGTGATCAGGGTTAAACTCCATCTCACAGTGATCAGGGATAACCTCACAGTGATCAGGGGTAAACTCCATCTCACAGTGATCAGGGTTAAACTCCATCTCACAGTGATCAGGGTTAAACTCACAGTGATCAGGGTTAAACTTCATCTCACAGTGATCAGGGTTAAACTCCATCTCACAGTGATCAGGGATAACCTCACAGTGATCAGGGTTAAACTCCATCTCACAGTGATCGGGGTTAACCTCATAGTGGTCAGGGTTAAACTCCATCTCACAGTGATCAGGGTTAAACTCCATCTCACAATGATCAGGGATAACCTCACTGTGATCAGGGTTAAACTCCATCTCACAGTGATCAGGGTTAAACTCCATCTCACAGTGATCAGGGATAACCTCACAGTGATCAGGGTTAAACTCCACCTCACAGTGATCAGGGTTAACCTCACAGTGATCAGGGTTAAACTCCATCTCACAGTGAAAAGGGTTAACCTCACAGTGATCAGGGTTAAACTCCATCTCACAGTGATCAGGGTTAACCTCATAGTGGTCAGGCTTACTCTCCACCTCACAGTGATCAGGGTTAAACTCCATCTCACAGTGATCAGGGTTAAACTCACAGTGATCAGGGTTAAACTCCATCTCACTGTGATCAGGGTTAACCTCATAGTGGTCAGGCTTAATCTCCACCTCACAGTGATCAGGGTTAAACTCCATCTCACAGTGATCAGGGTTAACCTCACAGTGATCAGGGTTAAACTCCATCTCACAGTGAAAAGGGTTAACCTCACAGTGATCAGGTTTAAACTCCATCTCACAGTGATCAGGGTTAACCTCACAGTGATCAGGTTTCAACTCCATCTCACAGTGATCAGGTTTAACCTCACAGTGATCAGGGTTAAACTCCATCTCACAGTGATCAGGGTTAAACTCCATCTCACAGTGATCAGGGTTAACCTCACAGTGATCAGGGTGAAACTCCATCTCACATTGATCAGGGTTAACCTCACAGTGATCAGGGTTAAACTCCATCTCACAGTGATCAGGGATAACCTCACAGTGATCAGGGTTAAACTCCATCACACAGTGATCAGGGTTAAACTCCATCTCACAGTGATCAGGGTTAAACTCCATCTCACAGTGATCAGGGTTAAACTCCATCTCACAGTGATCAGTGTTAAACTCCATCTCACAGTGATCAGGGTTAACCTCACAGTGATCAGGGTTAAACTCCATTTCACAGTGATCAGGGTTAAACTCCATCTCACAGTGATCAGGGTTAACCTCACAGTGGTCAGGGTTAAACTCCATCTCACAGTGATCAGAGTTAAACTCCATCTCACAGTGATCAGGGTTAACCTCACAGTGATCAGGGTTAAACTCCATCTCACAGTGATCAGGGTTAATCACCATCTCACAGTGATCAGGGTAAATCTCCATCTCACAGTGATTAGGGTAAAACTCCATCTCACAGTGATCAGGGTAAATCTCCATCTCACAGTGATCAGGGTTAAACTCCATCTCACAGTGATCAGGGTTAACCTCACAGTGATCAGGGTTAAACTCCATCTCACAGTGATCAGCGTTAAACACCATCTCACAGTGATCAGGGTTAACCTCACACTGATCAGGGTAAATCTCCTTCTCACAGTGATCAGGGTTAATCTCCATCTCACAGTGATCAGGGTTAACCTCACAGTGATCAGGGTTAACCACAAAGTGATCAGGGTTAAACTCCATCTCACAGTGATCAGGGTTAACCTCACAGTGATCAGGGTTAAACACCATCTCACAGTGATCAGGGTTAACCTCACAGTGATCAGGGTTAAACTCCATCTCACAGTGATCAGGGTTAACCTCACAGTGATCAGGGTTAAACTCCATCTCACAGTGATCAGGGTTAACCTCACAGTGATCAGTGTTAAACTCCATCTCACAGTGATCAGGGTTAACCTCACAGTGATCAGGGTTAAACTCCATCTCACAGTGATCAGGGTTAACCTCACAGTGATCAGGGTTAAACTCCATCTCACAGTGATCAGGGATAACCTCACAGTGATCAGGGTTAAACTCCATCTCACAGTGATCAGGGTTAAACTCCATCTCACAGTGATCAGGGTTAACCTCATAGTGGTCAGGGTTAAACTCCATCTCACAGTGATCAGGGTTAAACTCCATCTCACAGTGATCAGGGATAACCTCACAGTGATCAGGGTTAAACTCCACCTCACAGTGATCAGGGTTAACCTCACAGTGATCAGGGTTAAACTCCATCTCACAGTGAAAAGGGTTAACCTCACAGTGATCAGGGATAACCTCACAGTGATCAGGGATAAACTCCATCGCACAGTGATCAGGGTTAACCTCATAGTGGTCAGGCTTAATCTCCACCTCACCGTGATCAGGGTTAAACTCCATCTCACAGTGATCAGGGTTAACCTCACAGTGATCAGGGTTAAACTCCATCTCACAGTGATCAGGGTTAACCTCACAGTGATCAGGTTTAAACTCCATCTCACAGTGATCAGGGTTAAACACCATCTCACAGTGATCAGGGTTAACCTCACAGTGATCAGGGTTAAACTCCATCTCACAGTGATCAGGGTTAAACTCCATCTCACAGTGATCAGGGTTAAACACCATCTCACAGTGATCAGGGTTAACCTCACAGTGATCAGGGTTAAACTCCATCTCACAGTGATCAGGGTTAACCTCACAGTGATCAGGGTTAAACTCCATCTCACAGTGATCAGGGTTAACCTCACAGTGATCAGGGTTAAACTCCATCTCACAGTGATCAGGGTTAACCTCACAGTGATCAGGGTTAACCTCACAGTGATCAGGGTTAAACTCCATCTCACAGTGATCAGGGTTAACCTCACATTGATCAGGGTTAAACTCACAGTGATCAGGGTTAAACTCCATCTCACAGTGATCAGGGTTAACCTCACAGTGATCAGGGTTAAACTCCACCTCACAGTGATCAGGGTTAACCTCCATCTCACAGTGATCAGGGTTAACCTTACAGTGATCAGGGTTAAACTCCATCTCACAGTGATCCGGGTTAAACTCCATCTCTCAGTGATCAGGGTTAACCTCACAGTGATCAGGGTTAACCTCACAGTGATCAGGTTTAACCTCACAGTGATCAGGGTTAAACTACATCTCACAGTGATCAGTGTTAAACTTCATCTCACAGTGATCAGGGTTAATCTCAAAGTGATCAGGGTTAAACTCCATCTCACAGTGATCAGGGTTAACCTCACAGTGATCAGGGCTAAACTCCATCTCACAGTGATCAGGGTTAAACTCCATCTCACAGTGATCAGGGTTAAACTCACAGTGATCAGGGCTAAACTCCATCTCACAGTGATCAGGGTTAAACTCCATCTCACAGTGATCAGGGTTAAACTTCATCTCACAGTGATCAGGGTTAAACTCCATCTCACAGTGATCAGGGATAACCTCACAGTGATCAGGGTTAAACTCCATCTCACAGTGATCAGGGTTAACCTCATAGTGGTCAGGGTTAAACTCCATCTCACAGTGATCAGGGTTAAACTGCATCTCACAGTGATCAGGGATAACCTCACAGTGATCAGGGTTAAACTCCATCTCACAGTGATCAGGGTTAAACTCCATCTCACAGTGATCAGGGTTAATCTCATAGAGGTCAGGGTTAAACTCCATCTCACAGTGATCAGGGTTAAACTCCATCTCACAGTGATCAGGGATAACCTCACAGTGATCAGGGTTAAACTCCACCTCACAGTGATCAGGGTTAACCTCACAGTGATCAGGGTTAAACTCCATCTCACAGTGAAAAGGGTTAACCTCACAGTGATCAGGGATAACCTCACAGTGATCAGGGATAAACTCCATCTCACAGTGATCAGGGTTAACCTCATAGTGGTCAGGCTTAATCTCCACCTCACAGTGATCAGGGTTAAACTCCATCTCACAGTGATCAGGGTTAACCTCACAGTGATCAGGGTTAAACTCCATCTCACAGTGAAAAGGGTTAACCTCACAGTGATCAGGTTTAAACTCCATCTCACAGTGATCAGGGTTAACCTCACAGTGATCAGGGTTAACCTCACAGTGATCAGGTTTCAACTCCATCTCACAGTGATCAGGGTTAACCTCACAGTGATCAGGGTTAAACTCCATCTCACAGTGATCAGGGTTAAACTCCATCTCACAGTGATCAGGGTTAACCTCACAGTGATCAGGGTGAAACTCCATCTCACATTGATCAGGGTTAACCTCACAGTGATCAGGGTTAAACTCCAACTCACAGTGATCAGGGTTAAACTCCATCTCACAGTGATCAGGGATAACCTCACAGTGATCAGGGTTAAACTCCATCACACAGTGATCAGGGTTAAACTCCATCTCACAGTGATCAGGGTTAACCTCACAGTGATCAGGGCTAAACTCCATCTCACAGTGATCAGGGTTAAACTCCATCTCACAGTGATCAGTGTTAAACTCCATCTCACAGTGATCAGGGTTAACCTCACAGTGATCAGGGTTAAACTCCATTTCACAGTGATCAGGGTTAAACTCCATCTCACAGTGATCAGGGTTAACCTCACAGTGGTCAGGGTTAAACTCCATCTCACAGTGATCAGGGTTAACCTCACAGTGATCAGGGTTAAACTCCATCTCACAGTGATCAGGGTTAACCTCACAGTGATCAGGGTTAACCTCACAGTGATCAGGGTTAAACTCCATCTCACAGTGATCAGGGTTAACCTCACAGTGATCAGGGTTAACTCACAGTGATCAGGGTTAAACTCCATCTCACAGTGATCAGGGTTAACCTCACAGTGATCAGGGTTAAACTCCACCTCACAGTGATCAGGGTTAACCTCCATCTCACAGTGATCAGGGTTAACCTTACAGTGATCAGGGTTAAACTCCATCTCACAGTGATCCGGGTTAAACTCCATCTCTCAGTGATCAGGGTTAACCTCACAGTGATCAGGGTTAACCTCACAGTGATCAGGTTTAACCTCACAGTGATCAGGGTTAAACTACATCTCACAGTGATCAGTGTTAAACTTCATCTCACAGTGATCAGGGTTAATCTCAAAGTGATCAGGGTTAAACTCCATCTCACAGTGATCAGGGTTAACCTCACAGTGATCAGGGTTAACCACAAAGTGATCAGGGTTAAACTCCATCTCACAGTGATCAGGGTTAACCTCACAGTGATCAGGGTTAAACACCATCTCACAGTGATCAGGGTTAACCTCACAGTGATCAGGGTTAAACTCCATCTCACAGTGATCAGGGTTAACCTCACAGTGATCAGGGTTAAACTCCATCTCACAGTGATCAGGGTTAACCTCACAGTGATCAGTGTTAAACTCCATCTCACAGTGATCAGGGTTAACCTCACAGTGATCAGGGTTAAACTCCATCTCACAGTGATCAGGGTTAACCTCACAGTGATCAGGGTTAAACTCCATCTCACAGTGATCAGGGATAACCTCACAGTGATCAGGGTTAAACTCCATCTCACAGTGATCAGGGTTAACCTCATAGTGGTCAGGGTTAAACTCCATCTCACAGTGATCAGGGTTAAACTCCATCTCACAGTGATCAGGGATAACCTCACAGTGATCAGGGTTAAACTCCACCTCACAGTGATCAGGGTTAACCTCACAGTGATCAGGGTTAAACTCCATCTCACAGTGAAAAGGGTTAACCTCACAGTGATCAGGGATAACCTCACAGTGATCAGGGATAAACTCCATCGCACAGTGATCAGGGTTAACCTCATAGTGGTCAGGCTTAATCTCCACCTCACCGTGATCAGGGTTAAACTCCATCTCACAGTGATCAGGGTTAACCTCACAGTGATCAGGGTTAAACTCCATCTCACAGTGATCAGGGTTAACCTCACAGTGATCAGGTTTAAACTCCATCTCACAGTGATCAGGGTTAAACACCATCTCACAGTGATCAGGGTTAACCTCACAGTGATCAGGGTTAAACTCCATCTCACAGTGATCAGGGTTAAACTCCATCTCACAGTGATCAGGGTTAAACACCATCTCACAGTGATCAGGGTTAACCTCACAGTGATCAGGGTTAAACTCCATCTCACAGTGATCAGGGTTAACCTCACAGTGATCAGGGTTAAACTCCATCTCACAGTGATCAGGGTTAACCTCACAGTGATCAGGGTTAAACTCCATCTCACAGTGATCAGGGTTAACCTCACAGTGATCAGGGTTAAACTCACAGTGATCAGGGTTAAACTCACAGTGATCAGGGTTAAACTCCATCTCACAGTGATCAGGGTTAAACTCCATCTCACAGTGATCAGGGTTAACCTCACAGTGATCAGGGTTAAACTCACAGTGATCAGGGTTAAACTCCATCTCACAGTGATCAGGGTTAACCTCACAGTGATCAGGGTTAACCTCACAGTGATCAGGGTTAAACTCACAGTGATCAGGGTTAAACTCCATCTCACAGTGATCAGGGTTAAACTCCATCTCACAGTGATCAGGGTTAACCTCACAGTGATCAGGGTTAAACTCACAGTGATCAGGGTTAAACTCCATCTCACAGTGATCAGGGTTAACCTCACAGTGATCAGGGTTAAACTCCACCTCACAGTGATCAGGGTTAACCTCCATCTCACAGTGATCAGGGTTAACCTTACAGTGATCAGGGTTAAACTCCATCTCACAGTGATCCGGGTTAAACTCCATCTCTCAGTGATCAGGGTTAACCTCACAGTGATCAGGGTTAACCTCACAGTGATCAGGTTTAACCTCACAGTGATCAGGGTTAAACTACATCTCACAGTGATCAGTGTTAAACTTCATCTCACAGTGATCAGGGTTAATCTCAAAGTGATCAGGGTTAAACTCCATCTCACAGTGATCAGGGTTAACCTCACAGTGATCAGGGCTAAACTCCATCTCACAGTGATCAGGGTTAAACTCCATCTCACAGTGATCAGGGTTAAACTCACAGTGATCAGGGTTAAACTTCATCTCACAGTGATCAGGGTTAAACTCCATCTCACAGTGATCAGGGATAACCTCACAGTGATCAGGGTTAAACTCCATCTCACAGTGATCAGGGTTAACCTCATAGTGGTCAGGGTTAAACTCCATCTCACAGTGATCAGGGTTAAACTGCATCTCACAGTGATCAGGGATAACCTCACAGTGATCAGGGTTAAACTCCATCTCACAGTGATCAGGGTTAAACTCCATCTCACAGTGATCAGGGTTAATCTCATAGAGGTCAGGGTTAAACTCCATCTCACAGTGATCAGGGTTAAACTCCATCTCACAGTGATCAGGGATAACCTCACAGTGATCAGGGTTAAACTCCACCTCACAGTGATCAGGGTTAACCTCACAGTGATCAGGGTTAAACTCCATCTCACAGTGAAAAGGGTTAACCTCACAGTGATCAGGGATAACCTCACAGTGATCAGGGATAAACTCCATCTCACAGTGATCAGGGTTAACCTCATAGTGGTCAGGCTTAATCTCCACCTCACAGTGATCAGGGTTAAACTCCATCTCACAGTGATCAGGGTTAACCTCACAGTGATCAGGGTTAAACTCCATCTCACAGTGATCAGGGTTAACCTCATAGTGGTCAGGCTTAATCTCCACCTCACAGTGATCAGGGTTAAACTCCATCTCACAGTGATCAGGGTTAACCTCACAGTGATCAGGGTTAAACTCCATCTCACAGTGAAAAGGGTTAACCTCACAGTGATCAGGTTTAAACTCCATCTCACAGTGATCAGGGTTAACCTCACAGTGATCAGGGTTAACCTCACAGTGATCAGGTTTCAACTCCATCTCACAGTGATCAGGGTTAACCTCACAGTGATCAGGGTTAAACTCCATCTCACAGTGATCAGGGTTAAACTCCATCTCACAGTGATCAGGGTTAACCTCACAGTGATCA
Source organism: Chiloscyllium plagiosum (assembly GCF_037043375.1). NCBI lineage: Eukaryota > Metazoa > Chordata > Chondrichthyes > Orectolobiformes > Hemiscylliidae > Chiloscyllium > Chiloscyllium plagiosum. The sequence goes on along the minus strand of NW_028270141.1, from coordinate 162,771,725 downwards.
GGGTGAAACTCCATCTCACATTGATCAGGGTTAACCTCACAGTGATCAGGGTTAAACTCCAACTCACAGTGATCAGGGTTAAACTCCATCTCACAGTGATCAGGGATAACCTCACAGTGATCAGGGTTAAACTCCATCACACAGTGATCAGGGTTAAACTCCATCTCACAGTGATCAGGGTTAACCTCACAGTGATCAGGGTTAAACTCCATCTCACAGTGATCAGGGTTAAACTCCATCTCACAGTGATCAGTGTTAAACTCCATCTCACAGTGATCAGGGTTAACCTCACAGTGATCAGGGTTAAACTCCATTTCACAGTGATCAGGGTTAAACTCCATCTCACAGTGATCAGGGTTAACCTCACAGTGGTCAGGGTTAAACTCCATCTCACAGTGATCAGGGTTAACCTCACAGTGATCAGGGTTAAACTCCATCTCACAGTGATCAGGGTTAACCTCACAGTGATCAGGGTTAACCTCACAGTGATCAGGGTTAAACTCCATCTCACAGTGATCAGGGTTAACCTCACAGTGATCAGGGTTAAACTCACAGTGATCAGGGTTAAACTCCATCTCACAGTGATTAGGGTTAACCTCACAGTGATCAGGGTTAAACTCCACCTCACAGTGATCAGGGTTAACCTCCATCTCACAGTGATCAGGGTTAACCTTACAGTGATCAGGGTTAAACTCCATCTCACAGTGATCCGGGTTAAACTCCATCTCTCAGTGATCAGGGTTAACCTCACAGTGATCAGGGTTAACCTCACAGTGATCAGGTTTAACCTCACAGTGATCAGGGTTAAACTACATCTCACAGTGATCAGTGTTAAACTTCATCTCACAGTGATCAGGGTTAATCTCAAAGTGATCAGGGTTAAACTCCATCTCACAGTGATCAGGGTTAACCTCACAGTGATCAGGGTTAAACTCCATCTCACAGTGATCAGGGTTAAACTCCATCTCACAGTGATCAGGGTTAAACTCACAGTGATCAGGGTTAAACTTCATCTCACAGTGATCAGGGTTAAACTCCATCTCACAGTGATCAGGGATAACCTCACAGTGATCAGGGTTAAACTCCATCTCACAGTGATCAGGGTTAACCTCATAGTGGTCAGGGTTAAACTCCATCTCACAGTGATCAGGGTTAAACTCCATCTCACAGTGATCAGGGATAACCTCACAGTGATCAGGGTTAAACTCCATCTCACAGTGATCAGGGTTAAACTCCATCTCACAGTGATCAGGGTTAATCTCATAGTGGTCAGGGTTAAACTCCATCTCACAGTGATCAGGGTTAAACTCCATCTCACAGTGATCAGGGATAACCTCACAGTGATCAGGGTTAAACTCCACCTCACAGTGATCAGGGTTAACCTCACAGTGATCAGGGTTTAACTCCATCTCACAGTGAAAAGGGTTAACCTCACAGTGATCAGGGATAACCTCACAGTGATCAGGGATAAACTCCATCTCACAGTGATCAGGGTTAACCTCATAGTGGTCAGGCTTAATCTCCACCTCACAGTGATCAGGGTTAAACTCCATCTCACAGTGATCAGGGTTAACCTCACAGTGATCAGGGTTAAACTCCATCTCACAGTGATCAGGGTTAACCTCATAGTGGTCAGGCTTAATCTCCACCTCACAGTGATCAGGGTTAAACTCCATCTCATAGTGATCAGGGTTAACCTCACAGTGATCAGGGTTAAACTCCATCTCACAGTGAAAAGGGTTAACCTCACAGTGATCAGGTTTAAACTCCATCTCACAGTGATCAGGGTTAACCTCACAGTGATCAGGTTTCAACTCCATCTCACAGTGATCAGGGTTAACCTCACAGTGATCAGGGTTAAACTCCATCTCACAGTGATCAGGGTTAACCTCACAGTGATCAGGGTTAAACTCCATCTCACAGTGATCAGGGTTAACCTCACAGTGATCAGGGTTAAACTCCATCTCACAGTGATCAGGGTTAACCTCACAGTGATCAGGGTTAACCTCACAGTGATCAGTGTTAAACTCCATCTCACAGTGATCAGGGTTAAACTCCATCTCACAGTGATCAGGGTTAACCTCACAGTGATCAGGGTTAAACTCCATCTCACAGTGATCAGTGTTAAACTTCATCTCACAGTGATCAGGGTTAAACTCCATCTCACAGTGATCAGGGTTAAACCCAATCTCACAGTGATCAGGGTTAACCTCAAAGTGATCAGGGTTAAACTCCATCTCACAGTGATCAGGGTTAACCTCACAGTGATCAGGGTTAAACTCCATCTCACAGTGATCAGGGTTAAACTCCATCTCACAGTGATCAGGGTTAAACTCACAGTGATCAGGGTTAAACTCCATCTCACAGTGATCAGGGTTAAACTCCATCTCACAGTGATCAGGGATAACCTCACAGTGATCAGGGTTAAACTCCGTCTCACAGTGATCAGGGTTAAACTCCATCTCACAGTGATCAGGGTTAACCTCATAGTGATCAGTGTTAAACTCCATCTCACAGTGATCAGGGTTAAACTCCATCTCACAGTGATCAGGGATAACCTCACAGTGATCAGGGTTAAACTCCATCTCACAGTGATCAGGGTTAAACTCCATCTCACAGTGATCAGGGATAACCTCACAGTGATCAGTGTTAAACTCCATCTCACAGTGATCAGGGTTAAACTCCATCTCACAGTGATCAGGGATAACCTCACAGTGATCAGGGTTAAACTCCACCTCACAGTGATCAGGGTTAACCTGACAGTGATCAGGGTTAAACTCCATCTCACAGTCATCAGGGTTAATCTCCACCTCACAGTGATCGGGGTTAACCTCACAGTGATCAGGGTTATCCTCACAGTGATCAGGGTTAAACTCCATCTCACAGTGATCAGAGTTAAACTTCATCTCACAGTGATCAGGGTTAAACTCCATCTCACAGTGATCAGGGTTAAACCCAATCTCACAGTGATCAGGGTTAAACTCCATCTCACAGTGATCAGTGTTAAACTTCATCTCACAGTGATCAGGGTTAAACTCCATCTCACAGTGATCAGGGTTAAACCCAATCTCACAGTGATCAGGGTTAACCTCAAAGTGATCAGGGTTAAACTCCATCTCACAGTGATCAGGGTTAACCTCACAGTGATCAGGGTTAAACTCCATCTCACAGTGATCAGGGTTAAACTCCATCTCACAGTGATCAGGGTTAAACTCACAGTGATCAGGGTTAAACTCCATCTCACAGTGATCAGGGTTAAACTCCATCTCACAGTGATCAGGGATAACCTCACAGTGATCAGGGTTAAACTCCATCTCACAGTGATCAGGGTTAAACTCCATCTCACAGTGATCAGGGTTAACCTCATAGTGATCAGTGTTAAACTCCATCTCACAGTGATCAGGGTTAAACTCACAGTGATCAGGGTTAAACTCCATCTCACAGTGATCAGGGTTAAACTCACAGTGATCAGGGTTAAACTCCATCTCACTGTGATCAGGGTTAATCTCCACCTCACAGTGATCAGGGTTATCCTCACAGTGATCAGGGTTAAACTCCATCTCACAGTGATCAGAGTTAAACTCACAGTGATCAGGGTTAAACTCCATCTCACTGTGATCAGGGTTAATCTCCACGTCACAGTGATCAGGGTTAACTTCACAGTGATCAGGGTTATCCTCACAGTGATCAGGGTTAACCTCACAGTGATCAGGGTTAACCTCACAGTGATCAGGGTTAAACTCCATCTCACAGTGATCAGGGTTAATCTCCACCTCACAATGATCAGGGTTAAACTCCATCTCACAGTGATCAGGGTTGACCTCACAGTTATCAGGGTTAAACTCCATCTCACAGTGATCAGGGTTAACCTCACAGTGATCAGGGTTAACCTCACAGTGATCAGGGTTAAACTCCACCTCACAGTGATCAGGGTTAAACTCCATCTCACAGTGATCAGGGTTAACCTCACAGTGATCAGGGTTAAACTCCATCTCACAGTGATCAGGGTTAACCTCACAGTGATCAGGGTAAAACTCCATCTCACAGTGATCAGGGTTAAACTCCATCTCACAGTGATCAGGGTTAACCTCACAGTGATCAGGGTTAAACTCCATCTCACAGTGATCAGGGTTAAACTCCATCTCACAGTGATAAGGGTTAACCTCTCAGTGATCAGGGTTAAACACCATCTCACAGTGATCAGGGTTACCCTCACAGTGATCAGGGATAAACTCCATCTCACAGTGATCAGGGTTAACCTCACAGTGATCAGGGTTAAACTCCATCTCACAGTGATCAGGGTTAAACTCCATCTCACAGTGATCAGGGTAAATCTCACAGTGATCAGGGTTAAACTACATCTCACAGTGATAAGGGTTAAACTCACAGTGATCAGGGTTATCCTCACAGTGATCAGGGTTAACCTCCATCTCACAGTGATCAGGGTTAAACTCCATCTCACAGTGATCAGGGTTAAACTCCATCTCACAGTGATCAGAGTTAAACTCACAGTGATCAGGGTTATCCTCACAGTGATCAGGCTTAAACTCCATCTCACAGTGATCAGGGATAACCTCACAGTGATCAGGGTTAAACTCCATCTCACAGTGATCAGGGTTAAACTCCATCTCACAGTGATCAGGGTTAACCTCATAGTGATCAGTGTTAAACTCCATCTCACAGTGATCAGGGTTAAACTCCATCTCACAGTGATCAGGGATAACCTCACAGTGATCAGGGTTAAACTCCATCTCACAGTGATCAGGGTTAAACTCCATCTCACAGTGATCAGGGATAACCTCACAGTGATCAGTGTTAAACTCCATCTCACAGTGATCAGGGTTAAACTCCATCTCACAGTGATCAGGGTTAAACTCCACCTCACAGTGATCAGGGTTAACCTGACAGTGATCAGGGTTAAACTCCATCTCACAGTCATCAGGGTTAATCTCCACCTCACAGTGATCGGGGTTAACCTCACAGTGATCAGGGTTATCCTCACAGTGATCAGGGTTAAACTCCATCTCACAGTGATCAGAGTTAAACTCACAGTGATCAGGGTTAAACTCCATCTCACTGTGATCAGGGTTAATCTCCACGTCACAGTGATCAGGGTTAACTTCACAGTGATCAGGGTTATCCTCACAGTGATCAGGGTTAACCTCACAGTGATCAGGGTTAAACTCCATCTCACAGTGATCAGGGTTAATCTCCACCTCACAATGATCAGGGTTAAACTCCATCTCACAGTGATCAGGGTTAACCTCACAGTGATCAGGGTTAAACTTCATCTCACAGTGATCAGGGTTAACCTCACAGCGATCAGGGTTAACCTCCATCTCACAGTGATCAGGGTTAAACTCCATCTCACAGTGATCAGGGTTAAAATCCATCTCACAGTGATCAGGGTTAACCTCACAGTGATCAGGGTCAACCTCACAGTGATCAGGGTTAAACTTCATCTCACAGTGATCAGGGTTAACCTCACAGTGATCAGGGTTAACTTCACAGTGATCAGAGTTAAACTCCATCTCACAGTGATCAGGGTTAACCTCACAGTGATCAGGGTTAAACTCCATCTCACAGTGATCAGGGTTAACCTCACAGTGATCAGGGTTAAACTCCATCTCACAGTGATCAGGGTTAACTTCACAGTGATCAGAGTTAAACTCCATCTCACATTGATCAGGGTTAACTTCACAGTGATCAGGGTTAAACTCCATCTCACAGTGATCAGGGTTAACCTCACAGTGATCAGGGTTAAACTCCATCTCACAGTGATCAGGGTTAACCTCACAGTGATCAGGGTTAAACTCCATCTCACAGTGATCAGGGTTAACCTCACTGTGATCAGGGTTAAACTCCATCTCAAAGTGATCAGGGTTAAACTCCAACGCACAGTGATCAGGGTTAAACTCCATCTCACAATGATCAGGGTTAAACTCCGTCTCACAGTTATCAGGGTTAAACTCCATCTCACAGTGATGAGGGTTATCCTCACTGTGATCATGGTTAAACTCCATCTCACAGTGATCAGGGTTAAACTCCATCTCACAGTGATCAGGGTTAAACTCCGTCTCACAGTGCTCAGGGTTAAACTCCATCTCACAGTGATCAGGGTTAACCTCACAGTGATCAGGGTTAAACTCCATCTCACAGTGATCAGGGTTAAACTCCATCTCACAGTGATCAGGGTTAACCTCACAGTGATCAGGGTTCAACTCCGTCTCACAGTGATCAGGGTTAAACTCCATCTCACAGTGATCAGGGTTAACCTCACAGTGATCAGGGTTAACCTCACAGTGATCAGGGTTAAACTGCATCTCACATTGATCAGGGTTAACCTCACAGTTATCAGGGTTAACCTCACAGTGATCAGGGTTAAACTCACAGTGATCAGGGTTACACTCCATCTCACAGTGATCAGTGTTAAACTCACAGTGATCAGGGTTAACCTCACAGTTATCAGGGTTAAACTCACAGTGATCAGGGTTAAAATCCGTCTCACAGTGATCAGGGTTAAACTCACAGTGATCAGGGTTAACCTCGCAGTGATCAGGTTTAAACTCCATCTCATAGTGATCAGGGTTAAACTCACAGTGATCAGGGTTAACCTCACAGTGATCAGGTTTAAACTCCATCTCACAGTGATCAGGGTTAACCTCACAGTTATCAGGGTTAACCTCACAGTGATCAGGGTTAAACTCACAGTGATCAGGGTTAAACTCCATCTCACAGTGATCAGGGTTAAACTCACAGTGATCAGGGTTAACCTCACAGTGATCAGGGTTAATCTCCATCTCACAGTGATCAGGGTTAACATCTCAGGGATCAGGGTTAAACTCCATCTCACAGTGATCAGGGTTAACCTCACAGTGATCAGGGTTAAACTCCATCTCACAGTGATCAGGGTTAACCTCACAGTGATCAGGGTTAAACTCCATCTAACAGTGATCAGGGTTAACCTCACAGTGATCAGGGTTAAACTCCATCTCACAGTGATCAGGGTTAACCCCACAGTGATCAGGGTTACCCTCACAGTGATCAGGGTTAAACTCCACCTCACAGTCATCTGGGTTAAACTCCATCTCACAGTGATCAGGGTTAACCTCATAGTGATCAGGGTTAAACTCCATCTCACAGTGATCAGGGTTAAAATCCATCTCACAGAGACCAGGGTTAACCTCACAGTGATCAGGGTTAAACTCCATCTCACAGTGATCAGGGTTAATCTCACAGTGATCAGGGTTAAACTCCATCTCACAGTGATCAGGGTTAACCTCACAGTGATCAGGGTTAAACTCCATCTCACAGTGATCAGGGTTAAACTCACAGTGATCAGGGTTAAACTCCATCTCACAGTGATCAGGGTTAACCTCACAGTGATCAGGGTTAACCTCACAGTGATCAGGGTTAAACACCATCTCACAGTGATCAGGGTTAACCTCACAGTGATCAGGGTTAAACTCCATCTCACAGTGATCAGGGTTAACCTCACAGTGATCATGGTTAACCTCACAGTGATCAGGGTTAACCTCCATCTCACAGTGATCAGGGTTAACCTCACAGTGATCAGGGTTAACCTCACAGTGATCAGGGTTAAACTCCATCTCACAGTGATCAGGGTTAATCTCACAGTGATCAGGGTTAAACACCATCTCACAGTGATCAGGGTGAACCTCACAGTGATCAGGGTTAAACTCCATCTCACAGTGATCAGGGTTAAACTCACAGTGATCAGGGTTAAACTCCATCTCACAGTGATCAGCGTTAACCTCACAGTGATCAGGATAAACTCCATCTCACAGTGATCAGGGTTAACCTCACAGTGATCAGGGTTAAACTCCATCTCACAGTGATCAGGGTTAACCTCACAGTGATCAGGGTTAAACTCCATCTCACAGTGATCAGGGTTAACCTCACAGTGATCAAGGTTAAACTCCATCTCACAGTGATCAGGGTTAAACTCCATCTCACAGTGATCAGGGTTATCCTCACAGTGATCAAGGTTAAACTCCATCTCACAGTGATCAGGGTTAAACTCCATCTCACAGTGATCAGGGTTAACCTCACAGTGATCAGGGTTAAACTCCATCTCACAGTGATCAGGGTTAAACTCCATCTCACAGTGAGCAGGGTTAACCTCACAGTGATCAGGGTTAAACTGCATCTCACAGCGATCAGGGTTAACCTCACAGTGATCAGGGTTAACCTCACAGTGATCAGGGTTAAACTCACAGTGATCAGGGTTACACTCCATCTCACAGTGATCAGGGTTAACCTCACAGTTATCAGGGTTAACCTCACAGTGATCAGGGTTAACCTCACAGTGATCTGAGTTAAACTCCATCTCACAGTGATCAGGGTTAAACTCCATCATACAGTGATCAGGGTTAACCTCTCAGGGATCAGGGTTAAACTCCATCTCACAGTGATCAGGGTTAACCTCACAGTGATCAGGGTTAAACTCCATCTCACAGTGATCAGGGTTAAACTCCACCTCACAGTGATCAGGGTTAAACTCCATCTCACAGTGATAAGGGTTAAACTCACAGTGATCAGGGTTAACCTCCATCTCACAGTGATCAGGGTTAACCTCACAGTGATCAGGGTTAAACTCCATCTCACAGTGATCAGGGTTAACCTCACAGTGATCAGGGTTAAACACCATCTCACAGTGATCAGGGTTAAACTCCATCTCACAGTGATCAGGGTTAACCTCACAGTGATCAGGGTTAAACTCCATCTCACAGTGATCAGGGTTAAACTCCATCTCACAGTGATCAGGGTTAACCTCACAGTGATCAGGGTTAAACTCCACCTCACAGTGATCAGGGTTAACCTCAAAGTGATCAGGGTTAAACTCCACCTCACAGTGATCAGGGTTAACCTCACAGTGATCAGGGTTAAACTCCATCTCACAGTGATCAGGGTTAACCTCACAGTGATCAGGGTTAAACTCCATCTCACAGTGATCAGGGTTAACCTCACAGTGATCAGGGATAAACTCCATCTCACAGTGATCAGGGTTAACCTCACAGTGATCAGGGTTAAACTCCATCTCACAGTGATCAGGGTTAACCTCACAGTGATCAGGGTGAAACTCCATCTCACATTGATCAGGGTTAACCTCACAGTGATCAGGGTAAAACTCCATCTCACAGTGATCAGGGTTAACCTCACAGTGATCAGGGTTCAACTCCATCTCACAGTGATCAGGGTTAAACTCCATCTCACAGTGATCAGGGATAACCTCACAGTGATCAGGGTTAAACTCCATCACACAGTGATCAGGGTTAAACTCCATCTCACAGTGATCAGGGTTAGCATCACAGTGATCAGGGTTAAACTCCATCTCACAGTGATCAGGGTTAAACTCACAGTGATCAGGGTAAACTCCATCTCACAGTGATCAGGGTTAAACTCCATCTCACAGTGATCAGGGTTAACCTCACCGAGATCAGGGTTAAACTCCATCTCACAGTGATCAGGGTTAAACTCCATCTCACAGTGATCAGGGTTAACCTCACAGTGATCAGGGTTAAACTCCATCTCACAGTGACCAGGGTTAAAATCCATCTCACAGAGACCAGGGTTAACCTCACAGTGATCAGGGTTAACCTCCATCTCACAGTGATCAGGGTTAATCTCACAGTGATCAGGGTTAAACTCCATCTCACAGTGATCAGGGTTAACCTCACAGTGATCAGGGTTAAACTCCATCTCACAGTGATCAGGGTTAAACTCACAGTGATCAGGGTTAAACTCCATCTCACAGTGATCAGGGTTAACCTCACAGTGATCAGGGTTAACCTCACAGTGATCAGGGTTAAACACCATCTCACAGTGATCAGGGTTAACCTCACAGTGATCAGGGTTAAACTCCATCTCACAGTGATCAGGGTTAACCTCACAGTGATCATGGTTAACCTCACAGTGATCAGGGTTAACCTCCATCTCACAGTGATCAGGGTTAACCTCACAGTGATCAGGGTTAACCTCACAGTGATCAGGGTTAAACTCCATCTCACAGTGATCAGGGTTAACCTCACAGTGATCAGGGTTAAACACCATCTCACAGTGATCAGGGTGAACCTCACAGTGATCAGGGTTAAACTCCATCTCACAGTGATCAGGGTTAAACTCACAGTGATCAGGGTTAAACTCCATCTCACAGTGATCAGCGTTAACCTCACAGTGATCAGGATAAACTCCATCTCACAGTGATCAGGGTTAACCTCACAGTGATCAGGGTTAAACTCCATCTCACAGTGATCAGGGTTAACCTCACAGTGATCAGGGTTAAACTCCATCTCACAGTGATCAGGGTTAACCTCACAGTGATCAAGGTTAAACTCCATCTCACAGTGATCAGGGTTAAACTCCATCTCACAGTGATCAGGGTTATCCTCACAGTGATCAAGGTTAAACTCCATCTCACAGTGATCAGGGTTAAACTCCATCTCACAGTGATCAGGGTTAACCTCACAGTGATCAGGGTTAAACTCCATCTCACAGTGATCAGGGTTAAACTCCATCTCACAGTGAGCAGGGTTAACCTCACAGTGATCAGGGTTAAACTGCATCTCACAGCGATCAGGGTTAACCTCACAGTGATCAGGGTTAACCTCACAGTGATCAGGGTTAAACTCACAGTGATCAGGGTTACACTCCATCTCACAGTGATCAGGGTTAACCTCACAGTTATCAGGGTTAACCTCACAGTGATCAGGGTTAACCTCACAGTGATCTGAGTTAAACTCCATCTCACAGTGATCAGGGTTAAACTCCATCATACAGTGATCAGGGTTAACCTCTCAGGGATCAGGGTTAAACTCCATCTCACAGTGATCAGGGTTAACCTCACAGTGATCAGGGTTAAACTCCATCTCACAGTGATCAGGGTTAAACTCCACCTCACAGTGATCAGGGTTAAACTCCATCTCACAGTGATAAGGGTTAAACTCACAGTGATCAGGGTTAACCTCCATCTCACAGTGATCAGGGTTAACCTCACAGTGATCAGGTTTAAACTCCATCTCACAGTGATCAGGGTTAACCTCACAGTGATCAGGGTTAAACACCATCTCACAGTGATCAGGGTTAAACTCCATCTCACAGTGATCAGGGTTAACCTCACAGTGATCAGGGTTAAACTCCATCTCACAGTGATCAGGGTTAAACTCCATCTCACAGTGATCAGGGTTAACCTCACAGTGATCAGGGTTAAACTCCACCTCACAGTGATCAGGGTTAACCTCAAAGTGATCAGGGTTAAACTCCACCTCACAGTGATCAGGGTTAACCTCACAGTGATCAGGGTTAAACTCCATCTCACAGTGATCAGGGTTAACCTCACAGTGATCAGGGTTAAACTCCATCTCACAGTGATCAGGGTTAACCTCACAGTGATCAGGGATAAACTCCATCTCACAGTGATCAGGGTTAACCTCACAGTGATCAGGGTTAAACTCCATCTCACAGTGATCAGGGTTAACCTCACAGTGATCAGGGTGAAACTCCATCTCACATTGATCAGGGTTAACCTCACAGTGATCAGGGTAAAACTCCATCTCACAGTGATCAGGGTTAACCTCACAGTGATCAGGGTTCAACTCCATCTCACAGTGATCAGGGTTAAACTCCATCTCACAGTGATCAGGGATAACCTCACAGTGATCAGGGTTAAACTCCATCACACAGTGATCAGGGTTAAACTCCATCTCACAGTGATCAGGGTTAGCATCACAGTGATCAGGGTTAAACTCCATCTCACAGTGATCAGGGTTAAACTCACAGTGATCAGGGTAAACTCCATCTCACAGTGATCAGGGTTAAACTCCATCTCACAGTGATCAGGGTTAACCTCACCGAGATCAGGGTTAAACTCCATCTCACAGTGATCAGGGTTAAACTCCATCTCACAGTGATCAGGGTTAACCTCACAGTGATCAGGGTTAAACTCCATCTCACAGTGACCAGGGTTAAACTCCATCTCACAGTGATCAGGGTTAACCTCACAGTGATCAGGGTTAAACTCCATTTCACAGTGATCAGGGTTAAACTCCATCTCACAGTGATCAGGGTTAACCTCACAGTGATCAGGGTTAAACTCCATCTCACAGTGACCACGGTTAAACTCCATCTCACAGTGATCAGGGTTAACCTCACAGTGGTCAGGGTTAAACTCCATCTCACAATGATCAGGGTTAAACTCCATCTCACAGTGATCAGGGTTAACCTCACAGTGATCAGGGTTAAACTCCATCTCACAGTGATCAGGGTTAAACACCATCTCACAGTGATCAGGGTAAATATCCATCTCACAGTGATTAGGGTTCAACTCCATCTCACAGTGATCAGGGTTAACCTCACAGTGATCAGGGTTAAACTCCATCTCACAGTGATCAGGGTTAAACACCATCTCACAGTGATCAGGTTTAACCTCACAGTGATCAGGATAAATCTCCATCTCACAGTGATCAGGGTTAATCTCCATCTCACAGTGATCAGGGTTAACCTCACAGTGATCAGGGTTAACCACAAAGTGATCAGGGTTGAACTCCATCTCACAGTGATCAGGGTTAACCTCACAGTGATCAGGGTTAAACACCATCTCACAGTGATCAGGGTTAACCTCACAGTGATCAGGGTTAAACTCCATCTCACAGTGATCAGAGTTAACCTCACAGTGATCAGGGTTAAACTCCATCTCACAGTGATCAGGGTTAACCTCACAGTGATCAGGGTTAAACTCCATCTCACAGTGATAAGGGTTAACCTCACAGTGATCAGTGTTAAACTCCACCTCACAGTGATCAGGGTTAAACTCCATCTCACAGTGATCAGGGTTAACCTCACAGTGATCAGGGTTAAACTCCATCTCACAGTGATCAGGGTTAAACTCCATCTCACAGTGAAAAGGGTTGACCTCACAGTGATCAGGGTTAAACTCCATCTCACAGTGATCAGGGTTAACCTCACAGTGATCAGGGTTAAACTCCATCTCACAGTGATCAGGGTTAAACTCCATCTCACAGTGATCAGGGTTAACCTCACAGTGATCAGGGTTAAACTCCACCTCACAGTGATCAGGGTTAACCTCAAAGTGATCAGGGTTAAACTCCATCTCACAGTGATCAGGGTTAAACTCCATCTCACAGTGATCAGGGTTAACCTCACAGTGATCAGGGATAAACTCCATCTCACAGTGATCAGGGTTAACCTCACAGTGATAAGGGTGAAACTCCATCTCACATTGATCAGGGTTAAACTCCATCTCACAGTGATCAGGGATAACCTCACAGTGATCAGGGTTAAACTCCATCTCACAGTGATCAGGGTTAAACTCCATCTCACAGTGATCAGGGTTAACCTCACCGTGATCAGGGTTAAAATCCATCTCACAGTGATCAGGGTTAAACTCCATCTCACAGTGATCAGGGTTAACCTCACAGTGATCAGGGTTAAACTCCATTTCACAGTGATCAGGGTTAAACTCCATCTCACAGTGATCAGGGTTAACCTCACAGTGGTCAGGGTTAAACTCCATCTCACAGTGATCAGGGTTAAACTCCATCTCACAGTGATCAGGGTTAACCTCACAGTGATCAGGGTTAAAATCCATCTCACAGTGATCAGGGTAAATCTCCATCTCACAGTGATTAGGGTTAAACTCCATCTCACAGTGATCAGGGTTAACCTCACAGTGATCAGGGTTAAACTCCATCTCACAGTGATCAGGGTTAAACTCCATCTCACAGTGATCAGGGTTAACCTCACAGTGATCAGGGTAAATCTCCATCTCACAGTCATCAGGGTTAACCTCACAGTGATCAGGGTTAAACTCCATCTCACAGTGATCAGGGTTAACCTCACAGTGATCAGGGTTAAACACCATCTCACAGTGATCAGGGTTAACCTCACAGTGATCAGGGTTAAACTCCATCTCACAGTGATCAGAGTTAACCTCACAGTGATCAGGGTTAAACTCCATCTCACAGTGATCAGGGTTAACCTCACAGTGATCAGGGTTAAACGCAATCTCACAGTGATCAGGGTTAACCTCACAGTGATCAGGGTTAAACTCTATCTCACAGTGATGAGTGTTAAACTCCATCTCACAGTGATCAGGGTTAAACTCCATCTCACAGTGATCAGGGTTAACCTCACAGTGATCAGTGTAAAACACCATCTCACAGTGATCAGGGTTAACCTCACAGTGATCAGGGTTAAACTCCATCTCACAGTGATCAGAGTTAACCTCACAGTGATCAGGGTTAAAGTCCATCTCACAGTGATCAGGGTTAACCTCACAGTGATCAGGGTTAAACTCCATCTCACAGTGATCAGGGTTAACCTCACAGTGATCAGGGTTAAACTCCATCTCACAGTGATCAGGGTTAAACTCCATCTCACAGTGATAAGGGTTAAACTCACAGTGATCAGGGTTAAACTCCATCTCACAGTGATCAGGGTTAACCTCACAGTGATCAGTGTTAAACTCCATCTCACAGTGATCAGGGTTAACCTCACAGTGATCAGGGTTAAACTCCATCTCACAGTGATCAGGGTTAACCTCACAGACATCAGGGTAAAACTCCATCTCACAGTGATCAGGGTTAAACTCCATCTCACAGTGATCAGGGTTAACCTCACAGTGATCAGGGTTAAACTCCAACTCACAGTGATCATGGTTAACCTCACAGTGATCAGGGTTAAACTCCATCTCACACTGATCAGGGTTAAACTCCATCCCACAGTGATCAGGGTTAACCTCACAGTGGTCAGGGTTATCCTCACAGTGATCAGGGTTAAACTCCATCTCACAGTGATCAGGGTTAACCTCACAGTGATCAGGGTTAAACTCCATCTCAAAGTGATCAGGGTTAAACTCCATCTCACAGTGATCAGGGTTAAACTCCATCTCACAGTGATCAGGGCTAAACCCCATCTCACAGTGATCAGGGTTAAACTCCATCTCACAGTGATCAGGGTTAACTTCACAGTGATCAGGGTTAAACTCCATCACACAGTGATCAGGGTTAAACTCCATCTCACAGTGATCAGGGTTAACCTCACAGTGATCAGGGTTAAACTCCACCTCACAGTGATCAGGGTTAACCTCACAGTGATCAGGGTTAACCTCACAGTGATCAGGGTCATCCTCACAGTGATCAGGGTTAAACTCCATCTCACAGTGATCAGGGTCATCCTCACAGTGATCAGGGTTAAACTCCATCTCACAGTGATCAGCGTTAACCTCACAGCGATCAGGGTTAACCTCCATCTCACAGTGATCAGGGTTAACCTCTCAGTGATCAGGGTTAAACTCCATCTCACAGTGATCAGGGTTAACCTCACAGCGATCAGGGTTAAACTCCATCTCACAGCGATCAGGGTTAACCTCACAGTGATCAGGGTTAAACTCCATCTCACTGTGATCAGGGTTAAACTCCATCTCACAGCGATCCGGGTTAACCTCACAGTGATCAGGGTTAAACTCCATCTCACAGTGATCAGGGTTTAACTCCATCTCACAGTGATCAGGGTTAACCTCACAGCGATCAGGGTTAACCTCCATCTCACAGTGATCAGGGTTAAACTCCATCTCACAGTGATCAGGGTTAACATCACAGTGATCAGGGTTAAACTCCATCTCACAGTGATCAGGGTTAACCTCACAGTGATCAGGGTCAACCTCACAGTGATCAGGGTTAAACTTCATCTCACAGTGATCAGGGTTAACCTCACAGTGATCAGGGTTAACTTCACAGTGATCAGAGTTAAACTCCATCTCACAGTGATCAGGGTTAACCTCACAGTGATCAGGGTTAAACTCCATCTCACAGTGATCAGGGTTAACCTCACAGTGATCAGGGTTAAACTCCATCTCACAGTGATCAGGGTTAACCTCACAGTGATCAGGGTTAAACTCCATCTCACAGTGATCAGGGTTAACCTCACAGTGATCAGGGTTAAACTCCATCTCACAGTGATCAGGGTTAACCTCACAGTGATCAGGGTTAACCTCACAGTGATCAGGGTTAAACTCCATCTCACAGTGATCAGGGTTAACCTCACAATGATCAGGGTTAAACTCCATCTCACAGTGATCAGGGTTAAACCCCATCTCACACTGATCAGGGTTAACCTCACAGTGATCAGGGTTAAACTCCATCTCACTGTGATCAGGGTTAACCTCACAGTGATCAGGGTTAAACTCCATCTCAGAGTGATCAGGGTTAACCTCACAGTGGTCAGGGTTAAACTCCATCTCAGAGTGATCAGGGTTAACCTCACAGTGATCAGGGTTAAACTCCATCTCACAGTGATCAGGGTTAACCTCACTGTGATCAGGGTTAAACTCCAGCTCAAAGTGATCAGGGTTAAACTCCAACTCACAGTGATCAGGGTTAAACTCCGTCTCACAGTGATCAGGGTTAAACTCCATCTCACAATGATGAGGGTTATCCTCACAGTGATCAGGGTTAAACTCCATCTCACAGTGATGAGGGTTATCCTCACTGTGATCATGGTTAAACTCCATCTCACAGTGATCAGGGTTAAACTCCAACTCACAGTGATCAGGGTTAAACTCCGTCTCACAGTGATCAGGGTTAAACTCCATCTCACAGTGATCAGGGTTAACCTCACAGTGATCAGGGTTAAACTCCATCTCACAGTGATCAGGGTTAACCTCACAGTGATCAGGGTTAAACTCCATCTCACAGTGATCAGGGTTAAACTCCATCTCACAGTGATCAGGGTTAACCTCACAGTGATCAGGGTTAAACTCCATCTCACAGTGATCAGGGTTAACCTCACAGTGATCAGGGTTAAACTCCATCTCACAGTGATCAGGGTTAACCTCACAGTGATCAGGGTTAAACTGCATCTCACAGTGATCAGGGTTAACCTCACAGTTATCAGGGTTAACCTCACAGTGATCAGGGTTAAACTCACAGTGATCAGGGTTACACTCCATCTCACAGTGATCAGGGTTAAACTCACAGTGATCAGGGTTAACCTCACAGTTATCAGGGTTAAACTCACAGTGATCAGGGTAAAACTCCGTCTCACAGTGATCAGGGTTAAACTCACAGTGATCAGGGTTAACCTCGCAGTGATCAGGTTTAAACTCCATCTCATAGTGATCAGGGTTAAACTCACAGTGATCAGGGTTAACCTCACAGTGATCAGTGCTAACCTCACAGTGATCAGGGTTAAACTCACAGTGATCAGGGTTAAACTCCATCTCACAGTGATCAGGGTTAAACTCACAGTGATCAGGGTTAACCTCGCAGTGATCAGGTTTAAACTCCATCTCACAGTGATCAGGGTTAACCTCACAGTGATCAGGGTTAACCTCACAGTGATCAGGGCTAACCTCACAGTGATCAGGGTTAAACTCACAGTGATCAGGGTTAAACTCCATCTCACAGTGATCAGGGTTAAACTCACAGTGATCAGGGTTAACCTCACAGTGATCAGGGTTAAACTCCATCTCACAGTGATCAGGGTTAACCTCACAGTGATCAGGGTTAAACTCCATCTCACAGTGATCAGGGTTAACCTCACAGTGATCAGGGTTAAACTCCATCTAACAGTGATCAGGGTTAACCTCACAGTGATCAGGGTTAAACTCCATCTCACAGTGATCTGGGTTAAACTCCATCTCACAGTGATCAGGGTTAACCTCACAGTGATCAGGGTTAAAATCCATCTCACAGTGATCAGGGTTAACCTCACAGTGATCAGGGTTAAACTCCATCTCACAGTGATCAGGGTTAACCCCACAGTGATCAGGGTTACCCTCACAGTGATCAGGGTTAAACTCCACCTCACAGTCATCTGGGTTAAACTCCATCTCACAGTGATCAGGGTTAACCTCACAGTGATCAGGGTTAAAATCCATCTCACAGTGATCAGGGTTAACCTCACAGTGATCAGGGTTAAACTACATCTCACAGTGATCAGGGTTAAACTCCATCTCACAGTGATCAGGGTTAATCTCACAGTTATCAGGGTTAACCTCACAGTGATCAGGGTTAAACTCACAGTGATCAGGGTTAAGCTCCATCTCACAGTGATCAGGGTTAAACTCACAGTGATCAGGGTTAACCTCACAGTGATCAGGGTTAAACTCACAGTGATCAGGGTTAAACTCCATCTCACAGTGATCAGGGTTAAACTCACAGTGATCAGGGTTAACCTCACAGTGATCAGGGTTAAACTCCATCTCACAGTGATCAGGGTTAACCTCTCAGGGATCAGGGTTAAACTCCATCTCACAGTGATCAGGGTTAACCTCACAGTGATCAGGGTTAAACTCCATCTCACAGTGATCAGGGTTAACCTCACAGTGATCAGGGTTAAACTCCATCTAACAGTGATCAGGGTTAACCTCACAGTGATCAGGGTTAAACTCCATTTCACAGTGATCAGGGTTAACCCCACAGTGATCAGGGTTACCCTCACAGTGATCAGGATTAAACTCCACCTCACAGTCATCTGGTTTAAACTCCATCTCACAGTGATCAGGGTTAACCTCACAGTGATCAGGGTTAAAATCCATCTCACAGTGATCAGGGTTAACCTCACAGTGATCAGGGTTAAACTCCATCTCACAGTGATCAGGGTTAAACTCCATCTCACAGTGATCAGGTTTAACCCCACATTGATCAGGGTTACCCTCACAGTGATCAGGGTTAAACTCCACCTCACAGTCATCTGGGTTAAAATCCATCTCACAGTGATCAGGGTTACCCTCACAGTGATCAGGGTTAAACTCCACCTCACAGTCATCTGGGTTAAAATCCATCTCACAGTGATCAGGGTTAACCTCACAGTGATCAGGGTTAAAATCCATCTCACAGTGACCAGGGTTAACCTCACAGTGATCAGGGTTAAACTCCATCTCACAGTGATCAGTGTTAACCTCACAGTGATCAGGGTTAAACTCCATCTCACAGTGATCATGGTTAACCTCACAGTGATCAGGGTTAAAATCCATCTCACAGTGATCAGGGTTAACCTCACAGTGATCAGGGTTAACCTCCATCTCACAGTGATCAGGGTTAATCTCACAGTGATCAGGGTTAAACTCCATCTCACAGTGATCAGGGTTAACCTCACAGTGATCAGGGTTAAACTCCATCTCACAGTGATCAGGGTTAACCTCACAGTGATCAGGGTTAAACTCCATCTCACAGTGATCAGGGTTAACCTCACAGTGATCAGGGTTAACCTCATAGTGATCAGGGTTAACCTCACAGTGATCAGGGTTAACCTCACAGTGATCAGCGTTAAACACCATCTCACAGTGATCAGGGTTAACCTCACAGTGATCAGGGTTAAACTCCATCTCACAGTGATCAGGGTTAACCTCACAGTGATCATGGTTAACCTCCATCTCACAGTGATCAGGGTCATCCTCACAGTGATCAGGGTTAAAATCCATCTCACAGTGATCAGGGTTAAACTCCATCTCACAGTGATCAGGGTCATCCTCACAGTGATCAGGGTTAAACTCCATCTCACAGTGATCAGGGTTAACCCCACAGCGATCAGGGTTAACCTCCATCTCACAGTGATCCGGGTTAACCTCTCAGTGATCAGGGTTAAACTCCATCTCACAGTGATCAGGGTTAACCTCACAGCGATCAGGGTTAAACTCCATCTCACAGCGATCAGGGTTAACCTCACAGTGATCAGGGTTAAACTCCATCTCACAGTGATCAGGGTTAAACTCCATCTCACAGTGATCAGTGTTAACCTCACAGTGATCAGGGTTAAACTCCATCTCACAGTGATCAGGGTTAAACTCCATCTCACAGTGATCAGGGTTAACCTCACAGTGATCAGGGTTAAACTTCATCTAACAGTGATCAGGGTTAACCTCACAGTGATCAGGGTCAACCTCACAGTGATCAGGGTTAAACTTCATCTCACAGTGATCAGGGTTAACCTCACAGTGATCAGGGTTAACTTCACAGTGATCAGAGTTAAACTCCATCTCACAGTGATCAGGGTTAACCTCACAGTGATCAGGGTTAAACTCCATCTCACAGTGATCAGGGTTAACCTCACAGTGATCAGGGTTAAACTCCATCTCACAGTGATCAGGGTTAACTTCACAGTGATCAGAGTTAAACTCCATCTCACAGTGATCAGGGTTAACCTCACAGTGATCAGGGTTAAACTCCATCTCACAGTGATCAGGGTTAACCTCACAGTGATCAGGGTTAAACTCCATCTCACAGTGATCAGGGTTAACCTCACAGTGATCAGGGTTAAACTCCATCTCACAGTGATCAGGGTTAACCTCACAGTGATCAGGGTTAAACTCCATCTCACAGTGATCAGGGTTAACCTCACAGTGATCAGGGTTAACCTCACAGTGATCAGGGTTAAACTCCATCTCACAGTGATCAGGGTTAACCTCACAATGATCAGGGTTAAACTCCATCTCACAGTGATCAGGGTTAACCTCACAGTGAGCAGGGTTAAACTCCATCTCACAGTGATCAGGGTTAACCTCACAGTGATCAGGGTCATCCTCACAGTGATCAGGGTTAAAATCCATCTCACAGTGATCAGGGTTAAACTCCATCTCACAGTGATCAGGGTCATCCTCACAGTGATCAGGGTTAAACTCCATCTCACAGTGATCAGGGTTAACCTCACAGCGATCAGGGTTAACCTCCATCTCACAGTGATCAGGGTTAACCTCACAGCGATCAGGGTTAAACTCCATCTCACAGTGATCAGGGTTAAACTCCATCTCACAGCGATCAGGGTTAACCTCACAGTGATCAGGGTTAAACTCCATCTCACAGTGATCAGGGTTAAACTCCATCTCACAGTGATCAGGGTTAACCTCACAGCGATCAGGGTTAACCTCCATCTCACAGTGATCAGGGTTAAACTCCATCTCACAGTGATCAGGGTTAACCTCACAGTGATCAGGGTTAAACTCCATCTCACAGTGATCAGGGTTAACCTCACAGTGATCAGGGTTAAACTCCATCTCACAGTGATCAGGGTTAACTTCACAGTGATCAGAGTTAAACTCCATCTTACATTGATCAGGGTTAACCTCACAGTGATCAGGGTTAAACTCCATCTCACAGTGATCAGGGTTAACCTCACAGTGATCAGGGTTAAACTCCATCTCACAGTGATCAGGGTTAACCTCACAGTGATCAGGGTTAAACTCCATCTCACAGTGATCAGGGTTAACCTCACAGTGATCAGGGTTAAACTCCATCTCACAGTGATCAGGGTTAACCTCACAGTGATCAGGGTTAAACTCCATCTCACAGTGATCAGGGTTAACCTCACAATGATCAGGGTTAAACTCCATCTCACAGTGATCAGGGTTAACCTCACAGTGATCAGGGTTAAACTCCATCTCACAGTGATCAGGGTTAACCTCACAGTGATCAGGGTTAAACTCCATCTCACAGTGATCAGGGTTAACCTCACAGTGATCAGGGTTAAACTCCATCTCACAGTGATCAGGGTTAACCTCACAGCGATCAGGGTTAACCTCCATCTCACAGTGATCAGGGTTAACCTCACAGTGATCAGGGTCATCCTCACAGTGATCAGGGTTAAAATCCATCTCACAGTGATCAGGGTTAAACTCCATCTCACAGTGATCAGGGTCATCCTCACAGTGATCAGGGTTAAACTCCATCTCACAGTGATCAGGGTTAACCTCACAGCGATCAGGGTTAACCTCCATCTCACAGTGATCAGGGTTAACCTCTCAGTGATCAGGGTTAAACTCCATCTCACAGTGATCAGGGTTAACCTCACAGCGATCAGGGTTAAACTCCATCTCACAGCGATCAGGGTTAACCTCACAGTGATCAGGGTTAAACTCCATCTCACAGTGATCAGGGTTAAACTCCATCTCACAGCGATCAGGGTTAACCTCACAGTGATCAGGGTTAAACTCCATCTCACAGTGATCAGGGTTAAACTCCATCTCACAGTGATCAGGGTTAACCTCACAGCGATCAGGGTTAACCTCCATCTCACAGTGATCAGGGTTAAACTCCATCTCACAGTGATCAGGGTTAACATCACAGTGATCAGGGTTAAACTCCATCTCACAGTGATCAGGGTTAACCTCCATCTCACAGTGATCAGGGTTAAACTCCATCTCACAGTGATCAGGGTCAACCTCACAGTGATCAGGGTTAAACTTCATCTCACAGTGATCAGGGTTAACCTCACAGTGATCAGGGTTAACTTCACAGTGATCAGAGTTAAACTCCATCTCACAGTGATCAGGGTTAACCTCACAGTGATCAGGGTTAAACTCCATCTCACAGTGATCAGGGTTAACCTCACAGTGATCAGGGTTAAACTCCATCTCACAGTGATCAGGGTTAACCTCACAGTGATCAGGGTTAAACTCCATCTCACAGTGATCAGGGTTAACCTCACAGTGATCAGGGTTAAACTCCATCTCACAGTGATCAGGGTTAACCTCACAGTGATCAGGGTTAACCTCACAGTGATCAGGGTTAAACTCCATCTCACAGTGATCAGGGTTAACCTCACAATGATCAGGGTTAAACTCCATCTCACAGTGATCAGGGTTAAACCCCATCTCACACTGATCAGGGTTAACCTCACAGTGATCAGGGTTAAACTCCATCTCACTGTGATCAGGGTTAACCTCACAGTGATCAGGGTTAAACTCCATCTCAGAATGATCAGGGTTAACCTCACAGTGGTCAGGGTTAAACTCCATCTCAGAGTGATCAGGGTTAACCTCACAGTGATCAGGGTTAAACTCCATCTCACAGTGATGAGGGTTAACCTCACTGTGATCAGGGTTAAACTCCATCTCAAAGTGATCAGGGTTAAACTCCAACTCACAGTGATCAGGGTTAAACTCCGTCTCACAGTGATCAGGGTTAAACTCCATCTCACAATGATGAGGGTTATCCTCACAGTGATCAGGGTTAAACTCCATCTCACAGTGATGAGGGTTATCCTCACTGTGATCATGGTTAAACTCCATCTCACAGTGATCAGGGTTAAACTCCAACTCACAGTGATCAGGGTTAAACTCCGTCTCACAGTGATCAGGGTTAAACTCCATCTCACAGTGATCAGGGTTAACCTCACAGTGATCAGGGTTAAACTCCATCTCACAGTGATCAGGGTTAACCTCACAGTGATCAGGGTTAAACTCCATCTCACAGTGATCAGGGTTAAACTCCATCTCACAGTGATCAGGGTTAACCTCACAGTGATCAGGGTTAAACTCCATCTCACAGTGATCAGGGTTAACCTCACAGTGATCAGGGTTAAACTCCATCTCACAGTGATCAGGGTTAACCTCACAGTGATCAGGGTTAAACTGCATCTCACAGTGATCAGGGTTAACCTCACAGTTATCAGGGTTAACCTCACAGTGATCAGGGTTAAACTCACAGTGATCAGGGTTACACTCCATCTCACAGTGATCAGGGTTAAACTCACAGTGATCAGGGTTAACCTCACAGTTATCAGGGTTAAACTCACAGTGATCAGGGTTAAACTCCGTCTCACAGTGATCAGCGTTAAACTCACAGTGATCAGGGTTAACCTCGCAGTGATCAGGTTTAAACTCCATCTCATAGTGATCAGGGTTAAACTCACAGTGATCAGGGTTAACCTCACAGTGATCAGGGCTAACCTCACAGTGATCAGGGTTAAACTCACAGTGATCAGGGTTAAACTCCATCTCACAGTGATCAGGGTTAAACTCACAGTGATCAGGGTTAACCTCGCAGTGATCAGGTTTAAACTCCATCTCACAGTGATCAGGGTTAATCTCACAGTTATCAGGGTTAACCTCGCAGTGATCAGGGCTAACCTCACAGTGATCCGGGTTAAACTCACAGTGATCAGGGTTAAACTCCATCTCACAGTGATCAGGGTTAAACTCACAGTGATCAGGGTTAACCTCACAGTGATCAGGGTTAAACTCCATCTCACAGTGATCAGGGTTAACCTCTCAGGGATCAGGGTTAAACTCCATCTCACTGTGATCAGGGTTAACCTCACAGTGATCAGGGTTAAACTCCATCTAACAGTGATCAGGGTTAACCTCACAGTGATCAGGGTTAAACTCCATCTCACAGTGATCAGGGTTAAACTCACAGTGATCAGGGTTAAACTCCATCTCACAGTGATCTGGGTTAAACTCCATCTCACAGTGATCAGGGTTAACCTCACAGTGATCAGGGTTAAAATCCATCTCACAGTGATCAGGGTTAACCTCACAGTGATCAGGGTTAAACTCCATCTCACAGTGATCAGGGTTAACCCCACAGTGATCAGGGTTACCCTCACAGTGATCAGGGTTAAACTCCACCTCACAGTCATCTGGGTTAAACTCCATCTCACAGTGATCAGGGTTAACCTCACAGTGATCAGGGTTAAAATCCATCTCACAGTGATCAGGGTTAACCTCACAGTGATCAGGGTTAAACTACATCTCACAGTGATCAGGGTTAAACTCCATCTCACAGTGATCAGGGTTAATCTCACAGTTATCAGGGTTAACCTCACAGTGATCAGGGTTAAACTCACAGTGATCAGGGTTAAATTCCATCTCACAGTGATCAGAGTTAAACTCACAGTGATCAGGGTTAACCTCACAGTGATCAGGGTTAAACTCACAGTGATCAGGGTTAAACTCCATCTCACAGTGATCAGGGTTAAACTCACAGTGATCAGGGTTAACCTCACAGTGATCAGGGTTAAACTCCATCTCACAGTGATCAGGGTTAACCTCTCAGGGATCAGGGTTAAACTCCATCTCACAGTGATCAGGGTTAACCTCACAGTGATCAGGGTTAAACTCCATCTCACAGTGATCAGGGTTAACCTCACAGTGATCAGGGTTAAACTCCATCTCACAGTGATCAGGGTTAACCTCACAGTGATCAGGGTTAAACTCCATCTCACAGTGATCAGGGTTAACCCCACAGTGATCAGGGTTACCCTCACAGTGATCAGGGTTAAACTCCACCTCACAGTCATCTGGGTTAAACTCCATCTCACAGTGATCAGGGTTAACCTCACAGTGATCATGGTTAAAATCCATCTCACAGTGATCAGGGTTAACCTCACAGTGATCAGGGTTAAAATCCATCTCACAGTGACCAGGGTTAACCTCACAGTGATCAGGGTTAAACTCCATCTCACAGTGATCAGGGTTAACCTCACAGTGATCAGGGTTAAACTCACAGTGATCAGGGTTACACTCCATCTCACAGTGATCAGGGTTAAACTCACAGTGATCAGGGTTAACCTCACAGTTATCAGGGTTAAACTCACAGTGATCAGGGTTAAACTCCGTCTCACCGTGATCAGGGTTAAACTCACAGTGATCAGGGTTAACCTCGCAGTGATCAGGTTTAAACTCCATCTCATAGTGATCAGGGTTAAACTCACAGTGATCAGGGTTAACCTCACAGTGATCAGGGCTAACCTCACAGTGATCAGGGTTAAACTCACAGTGATCAGGGTTAAACTCCATCTCACAGTGATCAGGGTTAAACTCACAGTGATCAGGGTTAACCTCGCAGTGATCAGGTTTAAACTCCATCTCACAGTGATCAGGGTTAATCTCACAGTTATCAGGGTTAACCTCACAGTGATCAGGGCTAACCTCACAGTGATCAGGGTTAAACTCACAGTGATCAGGGTTAAACTCCATCTCACAGTGATCAGGGTTAAACTCACAGTGATCAGGGTTAACCTCACAGTGATCAGGGTTAAACTCCATCTCACAGTGATCAGGGTTAACCTCTCAGGGATCAGGGTTAAACTCCATCTCACAGTGATCAGGGTTAACCTCACAGTGATCAGGGTTAAACTCCATCTCACAGTGATCAGGGTTAACCTCACAGTGATCAGGGTTAAACTCCATCTAACAGTGATCAGGGTTAACCTCACAGTGATCAGGGTTAAACTCCATCTCACAGTGATCAGGGTTAACCTCACAGTGATCAGGGTTACCCTCACAGTGATCAGGGTTAAACTCCATCTCACAGTGATCAGGGTTAACCCCACAGTGATCAGGGTTACCCTCACAGTGATCAGGGTTAAACTCCACCTCACAGTCATCTGGGTTAAACTCCATCTCACAGTGATCAGGGTTAACCTCACAGTGATCAGGGTTAAAATCCATCTCACAGTGATCAGGGTTAACCTCACAGTGATCAGGGTTAAACTACATCTCACAGTGATCAGGGTTAAACTCCATCTCACAGTGATCAGGGTTAATCTCACAGTTATCAGGGTTAACCTCACAGTGATCAGGGTTAAACTCACAGTGATCAGGGTTAAACTCCATCTCACAGTGATCAGGGTTAAACTCACAGTGATCAGGGTTAACCTCACAGTGATCAGGGTTAAACTCACAGTGATCAGGGTTAAACTCCATCTCACAGTGATCAGGGTTAAACTCACAGTGATCAGGGTTAACCTCACAGTGATCAGGGTTAAACTCCATCTCACAGTGATCAGGGTTAACCTCTCAGGGATCAGGGTTAAACTCCATCTCACAGTGATCAGGGTTAACCTCACAGTGATCAGGGTTAAACTCCATCTCACAGTGATCAGGGTTAACCTCACAGTGATCAGGGTTAAACTCCATCTCACAGTGATCAGGGTTAACCTCACAGTGATCAGGGTTAAACTCCATCTCACAGTGATCAGGGTTAACCCCACAGTGATCAGGGTTACCCTCACAGTGATCAGGGTTAAACTCCACCTCACAGTCATCTGGGTTAAACTCCATCTCACAGTGATCAGGGTTAACCTCACAGTGATCAGGGTTAAAATCCATCTCACAGTGATCAGGGTTAACCTCACAGTGATCAGGGTTAAACTACATCTCACAGTGATCAGGGTTAAACTCCATCTCACAGTGATCAGGGTTAACCCCACATTGATCAGGGTTACCCTCACAGTGATCAGGGTTAAACTCCACCTCACAGTCATCTGGGTTAAAATCCATCTCACAGTGATCAGGGTTAACCTCACAGTGATCAGGGTTAAAATCCATCTCACAGTGACCAGGGATAACCTCACAGTGATCAGGGTTAAACTCCATCTCACAGTGATCAGGGTTAACCTCACAGTGATCAGGGTTAAACTCACAGTGATCAGGGTTAAACTCCATCTCACAGTGATCAGGGTTAAACTCACAGTGATCAGGGTTAACCTCACAGTGATCAGGGTTAAACTCCATCTCACAGTGATCAGGGTTAACCTCTCAGGGATCAGGGTTAAACTCCATCTCACAGTGATCAGGGTTAACCTCACAGTGATCAGGGTTAAACTCCATCTCACAGTGATCAGGGTTAACCTCACAGTGATCAGGGTTAAACTCCATCTAACAGTGATCAGGGTTAACCTCACAGTGATCAGGGTTAAACTCCATCTCACAGTGATCAGGGTTAAACTCACAGTGATCAGGGTTAAACTCCATCTCACAGTGATCTGGGTTAAACTCCATCTCACAGTGATCAGGGTTAACCTCACAGTGATCAGGGTTAAAATCCATCTCACAGTGATCAGGGTTAACCTCACAGTGATCAGGGTTAAACTACATCTCACAGTGATCAGGGTTAAACTCCATCTCACAGTGATCAGGGTTAATCTCACAGTTATCAGGGTTAACCTCACAGTGATCAGGGTTAAACTCACAGTGATCAGGGTTAAACTCCATCTCACAGTGATCAGGGTTAAACTCACAGTGATCAGGGTTAACCTCACAGTGATCAGGGTTAAACTCACAGTGATCAGGGTTAAACTCCATCTCACAGTGATCAGGGTTAAACTCACAGTGATCAGGGTTAACCTCACAGTGATCAGGGTTAAACTCCATCTCACAGTGATCAGGGTTAACCTCTCAGGGATCAGGGTTAAACTCCATCTCACAGTGATCAGGGTTAACCTCACAGTGATCAGGGTTAAACTCCATCTCACAGTGATCAGGGTTAACCTCACAGTGATCAGGGTTAAACTCCATCTCACAGTGATCAGGGTTAACCTCACAGTGATCAGGGTTAAACTACATCTCACAGTGATCAGGGTTAACCCCACAGTGATCAGGGTTAACCTCACAGTGATCAGGGTTAAACTCCACCTCACAGTCATCTGGGTTAAACTCCATCTCACAGTGATCAGGGTTAACCTCACAGTGATCATGGTTAAAATCCATCTCACAGTGATCAGGGTTAA
This sequence comes from Chiloscyllium plagiosum, assembly GCF_037043375.1. Lineage (NCBI taxonomy): Eukaryota > Metazoa > Chordata > Chondrichthyes > Orectolobiformes > Hemiscylliidae > Chiloscyllium > Chiloscyllium plagiosum. The sequence goes on along the minus strand of NW_028270141.1, from coordinate 162,743,456 downwards.
CCTCACAGTGATCAGGGTTAAACTACATCTCACAGTGATCAGGGTTAAACTCCATCTCACAGTGATCAGGGTTAACCCCACATTGATCAGGGTTACCCTCACAGTGATCAGGGTTAAACTCCACCTCACAGTCATCTGGGTTAAAATCCATCTCACAGTGATCAGGGTTAACCTCACAGTGATCAGGGTTAAAATCCATCTCACAGTGACCAGGGTTAACCTCACAGTGATCAGGGTTAAACTCCATCTCACAGTGATCGGGGTTAACCTCACAGTGATCAGGGTTAAACTCACAGTGATCAGGGTTACACTCCATCTCACAGTGATCAGGGTTAACCTCACAGTGATCAGGGTTAACCTCACAGTTATCAGGGTTAAACTCACAGTGATCAGGGTTAAACTCCGTCTCACAGTGATCAGGGTTAAACTCACAGTGATCAGGGTTAACCTCGCAGTGATCAGGTTTAAACTCCATCTCATAGTGATCAGGGTTAAACTCACAGTGATCAGGGTTAACCTCACAGTGATCAGGGCTAACCTCACAGTGATCAGGGTTAAACTCACAGTGATCAGGGTTAAACTCCATCTCACAGTGATCAGGGTTAAACTCACAGTGATCAGGGTTAACCTCGCAGTGATCAGGTTTAAACTCCATCTCACAGTGATCAGGGTTAATCTCACAGTTATCAGGGTTAACCTCACAGTGATCAGGGCTAACCTCACAGTGATCAGGGTTAAACTCACAGTGATCAGGGTTAAACTCCATCTCACAGTGATCAGGGTTAAACTCACAGTGATCAGGGTTAACCTCACAGTGATCAGGGTTAAACTCCATCTCACAGTGATCAGGGTTAACCTCTCAGGGATCAGGGTTAAACTCCATCTCACAGTGATCAGGGTTAACCTCACAGTGATCAGGGTTAAACTCCATCTCACAGTGATCAGGGTTAACCTCACAGTGATCAGGGTTAAACTCCATCTCACAGTGATCAGGGTTAACCTCACAGTGATCAGGGTTAAACTCCATCTCACAGTGATCAGGGTTAAACTCACAGTGATCAGGGTTAAACTCCATCTCACAGTGATCTGGGTTAAACTCCATCTCACAGTGATCAGGGTTAACCTCACAGTGATCAGGGTTAAAATCCATCTCACAGTGATCAGGGTTAACCTCACAGTGATCAGGGTTAAACTCCATCTCACAGTGATCAGGGTTAACCCCACAGTGATCAGGGTTACCCTCACAGTGATCAGGGTTAAACTCCACCTCACAGTCATCTGGGTTAAACTCCATCTCACAATGATCAGGGTTAAACTCCATCTCACAGTGATCAGGGTTAACCTCACAGTGATCAGGGTTAAACTCCATCTCACAGTGATCAGGGTTAACCTCACAGTGATCAGGGTTAAAATCCATCTCACAGTGATCAGGGTTAACCTCACAGTGATCAGGGTTAAACTACATCTCACAGTGATCAGGGTTAAACTCCATCTCACAGTGATCAGGGTTAATCTCACAGTTATCAGGGTTAACCTCACTGTGATCAGGGTTAAACTCACAGTGATCAGGGTTAAACTCCATCTCACTGTGATCAGGGTTAAACTCACAGTGATCAGGGTTAACCTCACAGTGATCAGGGTTAAACTCACAGTGATCAGGGTTAAACTCCATCTCACAGTGATCAGGGTTAAACTCACAGTGATCAGGGTTAACCTCACAGTGATCAGGGTTAAACTCCATCTCACAGTGATCAGGGTTAACCTCTCAGGGATCAGGGTTAAACTCCATCTCACAGTGATCAGGGTTAACCTCACAGTGATCAGGGTTAAACTCCATCTCACAGTGATCAGGGTTAACCTCACAGTGATCAGGGTTAAACTCCATCTCACAGTGATCAGGGTTAACCTCACAGTGATCAGGGTTAACCTCACAGTGATCAGGGTTAAACTCCATCTCACAGTGATCAGGGTTAACCCCACAGTGATCAGGGTTAAACTCCATCTCACAGTGATCAGGTTAAACTCCATCTCACAGTGATCAGGGTTACCCTCACAGTGATCAGGGTTAAACTCCACCTCACAGTCATCTGGGTTAAACTCCATCTCACAGTGATCAGGGTTAACCTCACAGTGATCAGGGTTAAAATCCATCTCACAGTGATCAGGGTTAACCTCACAGTGATCAGGGTTAAACTACATCTCACAGTGATCAGGGTTAAACTCCATCTCACAGTGATCAGGGTTACCCTCACAGTGATCAGGGTTAAACTCCACCTCACAGTCATCTGGGTTAAACTCCATCTCACAGTGATCAGGGTTAACCTCACAGTGATCAGGGTTAAAATCCATCTCACAGTGATCAGGGTTAACCTCACAGTGATCAGGGTTAAACTCCATCTCACAGTGATCAGGGTTAACCTCACAGTGATCAGGGTTAAACTCCATCTCACAGTGATCATGGTTAACCTCACAGTGCTCAGGGTTAAAATCCATCTCACAGTGATCAGGGTTAACCTCACAGTGATCAGTGTTAACCTCCATCTCACAGTGATCAGGGTTAATCTCACAGTGATCAGGGTTAAACTCCATCTCACAGTGATCAGGGTTAACCTCACAGTGATCAGGGTTAAACTCCATCTCACAGTGATCAGGGTTAACCTCACAGTGATCAGGGTTAAACTCCATCTCACAGTGATCAGGGTTAACCTCACAGTGATCAGGGTTAACCTCACAGTGATCAGCGTTAAACACCATCTCACAGTGATCAGGGTTAACCTCACAGTGATCAGGGTTAAACTCCATCTCACAGTGATCAGGGTTAACCTCACAGTGATCATGGTTAACCTCACAGTGATCAGGGTTAACCTCCATCTCACAGTGATCAGGGTTAAACTCCATCTCACAGTGATCAGGGTTAACCTCATAGTGGTCAGGGTTAAACTCCATCTCACAGTGATCAGGGTTAAACTCCATTTCACAGTGATCAGGGATAACCTCACAGTGATCAGGGTTAAACTCCACCTCACAGTGATCAGGGTTAAACTCCATCTCACAGTGATCAGGGTTAACCTCACAGTGATCAGGATTAAACTCCATTTCACAGTGATCAGGGTTAAACTCCATCTCACAGTGATCAGGGTTATCCTCACAGTGATCAGGGTTAAAATACATCTCACAGTGATCAGGGTTAAACTCCATCTCACAGTGATCAGGGTCATCCTCACAGTGATCAGGGTTAAACTCCATCTCACAGTGATCAGGGTTAACCTCACAGTGATCAGGGTTAAAATCCATCTCACAGTGATCAGGGTTAACCTCACAGTGATCAGGGTTAAACTACATCTCACAGTGATCAGGGTTAAACTCCATCTCACAGTGATCAGGGTTACCCTCACAGTGATCAGGGTTAAACTCCACCTCACAGTCATCTGGGTTAAACTCCATCTCACAGTGATCAGGGTTAACCTCACAGTGATCAGGGTTAAAATCCATCTCACAGTGATCAGGGTTAACCTCACAGTGATCAGGGTTAAACTCCATCTCACAGTGATCAGGGTTAACCTCACAGTGATCAGGGTTAAACTCCATCTCACAGTGATCATGGTTAACCTCACAGTGATCAGGGTTAAAATCCATCTCACAGTGATCAGGGTTAACCTCACAGTGATCAGGGTTAACCTCCATCTCACAGTGATCAGGGTTAATCTCACAGTGATCAGGGTTAAACTCCATCTCACAGTGATCAGGGTTAACCTCACAGTGATCAGGGTTAAACTCCATCTCACAGTGATCAGGGTTAACCTCACAGTGATCAGGGTTAACCTCCATCTCACAGTGATCAGGGTTAATCTCACAGTGATCAGGGTTAAACTCCATCTCACAGTGATCAGGGTTAACCTCACAGTGATCAGGGTTAAACTCCATCTCACAGTGATCAGGGTTAACCTCACAGTGATCAGGGTTAAACTCCATCTCACAGTGATCAGGGTTAACCTCACAGTGATCAGGGTTAACCTCATAGTGATCAGGGTTTACCTCACAGTGATCAGGGTTAACCTCACAGTGATCAGCGTTAAACACCATCTCACAGTGATCAGGGTTAACCTCACAGTGATCAGGGTTAAACTCCATCTCACAGTGATCAGGGTTAACCTCACAGTGATCATGGTTAACCTCACAGTGATCAGGGTTAACCTCCATCTCACAGTGATCAGGGTTAAACTCCATCTCACAGTGATCAGGGTTAACCTCATAGTGGTCAGGGTTAAACTCCATCTCACAGTGATCAGGGTTAAACTCCATTTCACAGTGATCAGGGATAACCTCACAGTGATCAGGGTTAAACTCCACCTCACAGTGATCAGGGTTAAACTCCATCTCACAGTGATCAGGGTTAACCTCACAGTGATCAGGGTTAAACTCCATTTCACAGTGATCAGGGTTAAACTCCATCTCACAGTGATCAGGGTTATCCTCACAGTGATCAGGGTTAAAATACATCTCACAGTGATCAGGGTTAAACTCCATCTCACAGTGATCAGGGTCATCCTCACAGTGATCAGGGTTAAACTCCATCTCACAGTGATCAGGGTTAACCTCACAGCGATCAGGGTTAACCTCCATCTCACAGTGATCAGGGTTAACCTCTCAGTGATCAGGGTTAAACTCCATCTCACAGTGATCAGGGTTAACCTCACAGCGATCAGGGTTAAACTCCATCTCACAGCGATCAGGGTTAACCTCACAGTGATCAGGGTTAAACTCCATCTCACAGTGATCAGGGTTAACCTCACAGTGATCAGGGTTAACCTCATAGTGATCAGGGTTAACCTCACAGTGATCAGGGTTAACCTCACAGTGATCAGCGTGAAACACCATCTCACAGTGATCAGGGTTAACCTCACAGTTATCAGGGTTAAACTCCATCTCACAGTGATCAGGGTTAACCTCACAGTGATCATGGTTAACCTCACAGTGATCAGGGTTAACCTCCATCTCACAGTGATCAGGGTTAACCTCACAGTGATCAGGGTTAACCTCACAGTGATCAGGGTTAAACTCCATCTCACAGTGATCAGGGTTAATCTCACAGTGATCAGGGTTAAACACCATCTCACAGTGATCAGGGTGAACCTCACAGTGATCAGGGTTAAACTCCATCTCACAGTGATCAGGGTTAAACTCACAGTGATCAGGGTTAAACTCCATCTCACAGTGATCAGGGTTAACCTCACAGTGATCAGGATAAACTCCATCTCACAGTGATCAGGGTTAACCTCACAGTGATCAGGGTTAAACTCCATCTCACAGTGATCAGGGTTAACCTCACAGTGATCAAGGTTAAACTCCATCTCACAGTGATCAGGGTTAAACTCCATCTCACAGTGATCAGGGTTATCCTCACAGTGATCAAGGTTAAACTCCATCTCACAGTGATCAGGGTTAAACTCCATCTCACAGTGATCAGGGTTAAACTCCACCTCACAGTCATCTGGGTTAAACTCCATCTCACAGTGATCAGGGTTAACCTCACAGTGATCAGGGTTAAAATCCATCTCACAGTGATCAGGGTTAACCTCACAGTGATCAGGGTTAAACTACATCTCACAGTGATCAGGGTTAAACTCCATCTCACAGTGATCAGGGTTAACCCCACATTGATCAGGGTTACCCTCACAGTGATCAGGGTTAAACTCCATTTCACAGTGATCAGGGTTAAACTCCATCTCACAGTGATCAGGGTTATCCTCACAGTGATCAGGGTTAAAATACATCTCACAGTGATCAGGGTTAAACTCCATCTCACAGTGATCAGGGTCATCCTCACAGTGATCAGGGTTAAACTCCATCTCACAGTGATCAGGGTTAACCTCACAGTGATCAGGGTTAAAATCCATCTCACAGTGATCAGGGTTAACCTCACAGTGATCAGGGTTAAACTACATCTCACAGTGATCAGGGTTAAACTCCATCTCACAGTGATCAGGGTTACCCTCACAGTGATCAGGGTTAAACTCCACCTCACAGTCATCTGGGTTAAACTCCATCTCACAGTGATCAGGGTTAACCTCACAGTGATCAGGGTTAAAATCCATCTCACAGTGATCAGGGTTAACCTCACAGTGATCAGGGTTAAACTCCATCTCACAGTGATCAGGGTTAACCTCACAGTGATCAGGGTTAAACTCCATCTCACAGTGATCATGGTTAACCTCACAGTGATCAGGGTTAAAATCCATCTCACAGTGATCAGGGTTAACCTCACAGTGATCAGGGTTAACCTCCATCTCACAGTGATCAGGGTTAATCTCACAGTGATCAGGGTTAAACTCCATCTCACAGTGATCAGGGTTAACCTCACAGTGATCAGGGTTAAACTCCATCTCACAGTGATCAGGGTTAACCTCACAGTGATCAGGGTTAACCTCCATCTCACAGTGATCAGGGTTAATCTCACAGTGATCAGGGTTAAACTCCATCTCACAGTGATCAGGGTTAACCTCACAGTGATCAGGGTTAAACTCCATCTCACAGTGATCAGGGTTAACCTCACAGTGATCAGGGTTAAACTCCATCTCACAGTGATCAGGGTTAACCTCACAGTGATCAGGGTTAACCTCATAGTGATCAGGGTTTACCTCACAGTGATCAGGGTTAACCTCACAGTGATCAGCGTTAAACACCATCTCACAGTGATCAGGGTTAACCTCACAGTGATCAGGGTTAAACTCCATCTCACAGTGATCAGGGTTAACCTCACAGTGATCATGGTTAACCTCACAGTGATCAGGGTTAACCTCCATCTCACAGTGATCAGGGTTAAACTCCATCTCACAGTGATCAGGGTTAACCTCATAGTGGTCAGGGTTAAACTCCATCTCACAGTGATCAGGGTTAAACTCCATTTCACAGTGATCAGGGATAACCTCACAGTGATCAGGGTTAAACTCCACCTCACAGTGATCAGGGTTAAACTCCATCTCACAGTGATCAGGGTTAACCTCACAGTGATCAGGGTTAAACTCCATTTCACAGTGATCAGGGTTAAACTCCATCTCACAGTGATCAGGGTTATCCTCACAGTGATCAGGGTTAAAATACATCTCACAGTGATCAGGGTTAAACTCCATCTCACAGTGATCAGGGTCATCCTCACAGTGATCAGGGTTAAACTCCATCTCACAGTGATCAGGGTTAACCTCACAGCGATCAGGGTTAACCTCCATCTCACAGTGATCAGGGTTAACCTCTCAGTGATCAGGGTTAAACTCCATCTCACAGTGATCAGGGTTAACCTCACAGCGATCAGGGTTAAACTCCATCTCACAGCGATCAGGGTTAACCTCACAGTGATCAGGGTTAAACTCCATCTCACAGTGATCAGGGTTAACCTCACAGTGATCAGGGTTAACCTCATAGTGATCAGGGTTAACCTCACAGTGATCAGGGTTAACCTCACAGTGATCAGCGTGAAACACCATCTCACAGTGATCAGGGTTAACCTCACAGTTATCAGGGTTAAACTCCATCTCACAGTGATCAGGGTTAACCTCACAGTGATCATGGTTAACCTCACAGTGATCAGGGTTAACCTCCATCTCACAGTGATCAGGGTTAACCTCACAGTGATCAGGGTTAACCTCACAGTGATCAGGGTTAAACTCCATCTCACAGTGATCAGGGTTAATCTCACAGTGATCAGGGTTAAACACCATCTCACAGTGATCAGGGTGAACCTCACAGTGATCAGGGTTAAACTCCATCTCACAGTGATCAGGGTTAAACTCACAGTGATCAGGGTTAAACTCCATCTCACAGTGATCAGGGTTAACCTCACAGTGATCAGGATAAACTCCATCTCACAGTGATCAGGGTTAACCTCACAGTGATCAGGGTTAAACTCCATCTCACAGTGATCAGGGTTAACCTCACAGTGATCAAGGTTAAACTCCATCTCACAGTGATCAGGGTTAAACTCCATCTCACAGTGATCAGGGTTATCCTCACAGTGATCAAGGTTAAACTCCATCTCACAGTGATCAGGGTTAAACTCCATCTCACAGTGATCAGGGTTAAACTCCACCTCACAGTCATCTGGGTTAAACTCCATCTCACAGTGATCAGGGTTAACCTCACAGTGATCAGGGTTAAAATCCATCTCACAGTGATCAGGGTTAACCTCACAGTGATCAGGGTTAAACTACATCTCACAGTGATCAGGGTTAAACTCCATCTCACAGTGATCAGGGTTAACCCCACATTGATCAGGGTTACCCTCACAGTGATCAGGGTTAAACTCCACCTCACAGTCATCTGGGTTAAAATCCATCTCACAGTGATCAGGGTTAACCTCACAGTGATCAGGGTTAAACTCCATCTCACAGTGATCATGGTTAACCTCACAGTGATCAGGGTTAAAATCCATCTCACAGTGATCAGGGTTAACCTCCATCTCACAGTGATCAGGGTTAACCTCACAGTGATCAGGGTTAAACTCCATCTCACAGTGATCAGGGTTAACCTCACAGTGATCAGGGTTAAACTCCATCTCACAGTGATCAGGGTTAACCTCACAGTGATCAGGGTTAAACTCCATCTCACAGTGATCAGGGTTAAACTCACAGTGATCAGGGTTAACCTCACAGTGATCAGGGTTAAACTCCATCTCACAGTGATCAGGGTTAACCTCACAGTGATCAGGGTTAACCTCATAGTGATCAGGGTTAACCTCACAGTGATCAGGGTTAACCTCACAGTGATCAGCGTTAAACACCATCTCACAGTGATCAGGGTAACCTCACAGTGATCAGGGTTAAACTCCATCTCACAGTGATCAGGGTTAACCTCACAGTGATCATGGTTAACCTCACAGTGATCAGGGTTAACCTCCATCTCACAGTGATCAGGGTCATCCTCACAGTGATCAGGGTTAAAATCCATCTCACAGTGATCAGGGTTAAACTCCATCTCACAGTGATCAGGGTCATCCTCACAGTGATCAGGGTTAAACTCCATCTCACAGTGATCAGGGTTAACCTCACAGCGATCAGGGTTAAACTCCATCTCACAGTGATCAGGGTTAAACTCCATCTCACAGTGATCATGGTTAACCTCACAGTGATCAGGGTTAACCTCCATCTCACAGTGATCAGGGTTAACCTCACAGTGATCAGGGTTAACCTCACAGTGATCAGGGTTAAACTCCATCTCACAGTGATCAGGGTTAATCTCACAGTGATCAGGGTTAAACACCATCTCACAGTGATCAGGGTGAACCTCACAGTGATCAGGGTTAAACTCCATCTCACAGTGATCAGGGTTAAACTCACAGTGATCAGGGTTAAACTCCATCTCACAGTGATCAGGGTTAACCTCACAGTGATCAGGATAAACTCCATCTCACAGTGATTAGGGTTAACCTCACAGTGATCAGGGTTAAACTCCATCTCACAGTGATCAGGGTTAACCTCACAGTGATCAGGGTTAAACTCCATCTCACAGTGATCAGGGTTAACCTCACAGTTATCAGGGTTAAACTCCATCTCACAGTGATCAGGGTTAAACTCCATCTCACAGTGATCAGGGTTAACCTCACAGTTATCAGGGTTAACCTCACAGTGATCAGGGTTAACCTCACAGTGATCAGGGTTAAACTCCATCTCACAGTGATCAGGGTTAAACTCCATCTCACAGTGATCAGGGTTAACCTCACAGTTATCAGGGTTAAACTCCATCTCACAGTGATCAGGGTTAAACTCCATCTCACAGTGATCAGGGTTAACCTCACAGTGATTAGGGTTAAACTCCATCTCACAGTGATCAGGGTTAAACTCCATCTCACAGTGATCAGGGGTAACCTCACAGTGATCAGGGTTAAACTCCATCTCACAGTGATCAGGGTGCAACTCCATCTCACAGTGATCAGGGTTAACCTCACAGTGATCCGGGTTAAACTCCATCTCACAGTGATCAGGGTTAAACTCCATCTCACAGTGATCAGGGTTAACCTCACAGTGATCAGGGGTAAACTCCATCTCACAGTGATCAGGGTTAACCTCACAGTGATCAGGGTTAACCTCACAGTGATCAGGGTTAAACTCCATCTCACAGTGATCAGGGTTAACCTCACAGTTATCAGGGTTAACCTCACAGTTATCAGGGTTAAAATCACAGTGATCAGGGTAAAACTCCATCTCACATTGATCAGGGTTAACCACACAGTGATCAGGGTTAAACTCCATCTCACAGTGATCAGGGTTAACCTCACAGTGATCAGGGTTAAACTCCATCTCACAGTGATCAGGGTTAAACTCCATCTCACAGTGATCAGGGTTAACCTCACAGTGATCAGGGTTAAACTCCATCTCACAGTGATCAGGGTTTAACTCCATCTCACAGTGATCAGGGTTAACCTCACAGTGATCCGGGTTAAACTCCATCTCACAGTGATCAGGGTTAAACTCCATCTCACAGTGATCAGGGTAAACTCCATCTCACAGTGATCAGGGTTAAACTCCATCTCACAGTGATCAGGGTTAACCTCACAGTGATCCGGGTTAAACTCCATCTCACAGTGATCAGGGTTAAACTCCATCTCACAGTGATCAGGGTTATCCTCACAGTGATCAGGGTTAACCTCACAGTGATCAGGGTTAAACTCCATCTCACAGTGATCAGGGTTAACCTCACAGTGATCAGGATTAAACTCCATCTCACAGTGATCGGGGTTAACCTCACAGTGATCAGGGTTAAACTCCATTTCACAGTGATCAGGGTTAAACTCCATCTCACAGTGATCAGGGATAACCTCCCAGTGATCAGGGTTAACCTCCATCTCACAGTGATCAGGGTTAATCTCACAGTGATCAGGGTTAAACTCCATCTCACAGTGATCAGGGTTAACCTCACAGTGATCAGGGTTAAACTCCATCTCACAGTGATCAGGGTTAACCTCACAGTGATCAGGGTTAAATTCCACCTCACAGTGATCAGGGTTTCCCTCACAGTGATCAGGGTTAAACTCCATCTCACAGTGATCAGGGTTAACCTCACAGTGATCAGGGTTAAACTCCAACTCACAGTGATCAGGGTTAAACTCCATCTCACAGTGATCAGGGTTAACATCACAGTGATTAGGGTTAAACTCCATCTCACAGTGATCAGGGTTATCCTCACAGTGATCAAGGTTAAACTCCATCTCACAGTGATCAGTGTTAAACTCCATCTCACAGTTATCAGGGTTAACCTCACAGTGATCAGGGTTAAACTCCATCTCACAGTGATCAGGGTTAAACTCCATCTCACAGTGATCAGGGTTATCCTCACAGTGATCATGGTTAAACTCAATCTCACAGTGATCAGGGATAAACTCCATCTCACAGTGATCAGGGTTATCCTCACAGTGATCATGGTTGAACTCCATCTCACATTGATCAGGGTTAAACTGCAACTCACAGTGATCAAGGTTAAACTCACAGTGATCAGGGTTAAACTCCATCTCACAGTGATCAGGGTTAACCTCACAGTGATCCGGGTTAAACTCCATCTCACAGTGATCAGGGTTAAACTCACAGTGATCAGGGTTAACCTCACAGTGATCAGGGTTAAACTCCATCTCACAGTGATCAGGGTTAAACTCCATCTCACAGTGATCAGGGTTAACCTCACAGTGATCAGGGTTAACCTCACAGTGATCAGGGTTAAACTCCATCTCACAGTGATCAGGGTTAAACCCACAGTGATCAGGGTTAACCTCACAGACATCAGGGTTAAACTCCATCTCACAGTGATCAGGGTTAAACTCCATGTCACAGTGATCAGGGTTAACCTCACAGTGATCAGGGTTAAACTCCATCTCACAGTGATCAGGGTTAACCTCACAGTGATCAGGGATAACCTCACAGTGATCAGGGTTAAACTCCATCTCACAGTGATCAGGGGTTAACCTCACAGTGATCAGGGTTAAACTCCATCTCACAGTGATCAGGGTTAACATGACAGTGATCAGTGTTAACCTCACAGTGATCGGGGTTAAACACCATCTCACAGTGATCAGGGTTAACCTCACAGTGATCAGGGTAAAACTCCATCTCACAGTGATCAGGGTTAAACTCCATCTCACAGTTATCAGGGTTAACCTCACAGTGATCAGGGTTAGACTCCATCTCACAGTGATCAGGGTTAACCTCACAGTGATCAGGGTTAAACTCCATCTCACAGTGATCAAGGTTAAACTCCATCTCACAGTGATCAGAGTTAACCTCACAGTGATCAGGGTTAAACTCCATCTCACAGTGATCAGGGTTAAACTCACAGTGATCAGGGTTACACTCCATCTCACAGTGATCAGGGTTAACCTCACAGTTATCTGGGTTAACCTCATAATGATCAGGGTTAAACTCACAGTGATCAGGGTTAAACTCCATCTCACAGTGATCAGGGTTAACCTCACAGTGATCATGGTTAACCTCACAGTGATCAGGGTTAAAATCACAGTGATCAGGGTTAAACTCCATCTCACAGTGATCAGGGTTAAACTCACAGTGATCAGGGTTAACCTCACAGTGATCAGGGTTAAACTCCATCTCACAGTGATCAGGGTTGACCTCACAGTGATCAGGGTTAAACTCCATCTCAGAGTGATCAGGGTTAACCTCACAGTGATTCGGGTTAAACTCCATCTCACAGTGATCAGGGTTAAACTCCATCTCACAGTGATCAGGGTTAACCTCACAGTGATCAGGGTTAAACTCCATTTCACAGTGATCAGGGTTAACATCACAGTGATCAGGGTTAAACTCCATCTCACAGTGATCAGGGTTAACCTCACAGTGATCAGGGTTAACTTCACAGTGATCAGGGATAAACTCCATCTCACAGTGATCAGGGTTCAACTCCATCTCACAGTGATCAAGGTTATCCTCACAGTGATCAGGGTTAAACTCCATCTCACAGTGATCAGGGTTAACCTCACAGTGATCAGGGTTAAACTCCATCTCACAGTGATCAGGGTTAAACTCACAGTGATCAGGGCTAACCTCACAGTGATCAGGGTTAAACTCCATCTCACAGTGATCAGGGTTGACCTCACAGTGATCAGGGTTAAACTCCATCTCAGAGTGATCAGGGTTAACCTCACAGTGATTCGGGTTAAACTCCATCTCACAGTGATCAGGGTTAAACTCCATCTCACAGTGATCAGGGTTAACCTCACAGTGATCAGGGTTAAACTCCATCTCACAGTGATCAGGGTTAACCTCACAGTGATCAGGGTTAACTTCACAGTGATCAGGGTTAAACTCCATCTCACAGTGATCAGGGTTAACCTCACAGTGATCAGGGTTAAACTCCATCTCACAGTGATCAGGGTTCAACTCCATCTCACAGTGATCAGGGTTAACATCACAGTGATCAGGGTTAAACTCCATCTCACAGTGATCAGTGTTAACCTCACAGTGATCAGGGTTAACTTCACAGTGATCAGGGTTAAACTCCATCTAACAGTGATCAGGGTTAACCTCACAGTGATCAGGGTTAAACTCCATCTCACAGTGATCAGGGTTAAACTCCATCTCACAGTGATCAGGGTTAACCTCACAGTGATCAGGGTTAAACTCCATCTCACAGTGATCAGGGTTAAACTCCATCTCACAGTGATCAGGGTTAACCTCACAGTGATCAGGGTTAAACTCCATCTCACAGTGATCAGGGTTAAACTCCATCTCACAGTGATCAGGGTTAACCTCACAGTTATCAGGGTTAAACTCACAGTGATCAGGGTTAAACTCACAGTGATCAGGGTTAAACTCCATCTCACAGTGATCAGGGTTAACCTCACAGTTATCAGGGTTAAACTCACAGTGATCAGGGTTAAACTCACAGTGATCAGGGTTAAACTCCATCTCACAGTGATCAGGGTTAAACTCCATCTCACAGTGATCAGGGTTAACCTCACAGTGATCAGGGTTAAACTCCATCTCACAGTGATCAGGGTTAAACTCCATCTCACAGTGATCAGGGTTAACCTCACAGTTATCAGGGTTAACCTCACAGTGATCGGGGTTAAACTCACAGTGATCAGGGTTAAACTCCATCTCACAGTGATCAGGGTGAAACTCACAGTGATCAGGATTAACCTCACAGTGATCAGGGTTAAACTCCATCTCACAGTGATCAGGGTTAACCTCACAGTGATCAGGGTTAAACTCACAGTGATCAGGGTTAAACTCCATCTCACAGTGATCAGGGTTAACCTCACAGTGATCAGGGTTAAACTCCATCTCACAGTGATCAGGGTTGACCTCACAGTGATCCGGGTTAAACTCCATCTCACAGTGATCAGGGTTAAACTCACAGTGATCAGGGTTAAACTCCATCTCACAGTGATCAGGGTTAACCTTACAGTGATCAGGGTTAAACACACAGTGATCAGGGTTAAACTCCATCTCACAGTGATCAGGGTTAACCTCACAGTCATCAGGGTTAAGCTCCATCTCACAGTGATCAGGGTTAACCTCACAGTGATCAGGGTTAAACTCCATCTCCCAGTGATCAGGGTTAAACTCCATCTCACAGTGATCAGGGTTAACCTTACAGTGATCAGGGTTAAACACACAGTGATCAGGGTTAAACTCCATCTCACAGTGATCAGGGTTAACCTCACAGTGATCAGGGTTAAGCTCCATCTCACAGTGATCAGGGCTAACCTCACTTTGATCAGGGTTAAACTCCATCTCACAGTGATCAGGGTTAACCTCACAGTGATCAGGGTTAACCTCACAGTGATCAGGGTTAAACTCCACCTCACAGTGATCAGGGTTAACCTCACATTGATCAGGGTTAAACTCACAGTGATCAGGGTTAAACTCCATCTCACAGTGATCAGGGTTAACCTCACAGTGATCAGGGTTAAACTCCATCTCACAGTGATCAGGGTTAACCTCACAGTGATCAGGGTTAAACTCCATCTCACAGTGATCAGGGTTAACCTCACAGTGATCAGGGTTAACCTCACAGTGATCAGGGTTAACCTCCATCTCACAGTGATCAGGGTTAAACTCCATCTCACAGTGATCAGGGTTAACCTCACAGTGATCAGGGTTAAACTCCATCTCACAGTGATCAGGGTTAACCTCACTTTGATCAGGGTTAAACTCCATCTCACAGTGATCAGGGTTAACGTCACAGTGATCAGGGTTAAACTCCATCTCACAGTGATCAGGGTTAACCTCACAGTGATCAGGGTTAACCTCCATCTCACAGTGATCAGGGTTAACCTCACTTTGATCAGGGTTAAACTCCATCTCACAGTGATCAGGGTTAACCTCACAGTGATCAGGGTTAACCTCACAGTGATCAGGGTTAAACTCCACGTCACAGTGATCAGGGTTAACCTCACAGTGATCAGGGTTAAACTCCACGTCACAGTGATCAGGGTTAACCTCACAGTGATCAGGGTTAAACTCCACGTCACAGTGATCAGGGTTAACCTCACAGTGATCAGGGTTAAACTCCACCTCACAGTGATCAGGGTTAAACTCCATCTGCTCCGGATCTGTCCATCTGACCAATCGGATTAGATCCCCCTGGAACCCAAGCTCATCTTCCTCACTGTTCACCACCCGACCAGTCTTCGTCACCCAGAAACTTAATTATCACCCCACACCAAAACCCCCCACCCCCACACACACCCCCACACCCCCCACCTCCACACACCCACACCCCAACCTCCAGCCCCACTCCCCACATCCTCATCCGTATTGTTTATGAATATCACACACAGTAAGGGACCCAGCACAGATCCCCGTGGGACCCCAGCACACACTGGGCCCCAGTCACACACACAGTAAGGGACCCAGCACAGATCCCTGTGGGCCCCACCGCACACTGGGCTCCAGTCACACACTCAGTAAGGGACCCAGCACAGATCCCTGTGGGCCCCCACCACATACTGGGATCCAGTCACACACACAGTAAGGGACCCAGCACAGATCCCTGTGGGCCCCACCGCACACTGGGCTCCAGTCACACACTCAGTAAGGGACCCAGCACAGATCCCTGTGGGCCCCCACCACATACTGGGATCCAGTCACACACACAGTAAGGGACCCAGCACAGATCCCTGTGGGCCCCCACCACACACTGGGATCCAATCACACACACAGTAAGGGACCCAGCACAGATCATTGTGGGCCCCCACTACACACTGGGATCCAGTCACACACACAGTAAGGGACCCAGCACAGATCCCTGTGGGCCCCCACCGCACACTGGGCTCCAATCACACACACAGTAAGGGACCCAGCACAGATCCCTGTGGGTCCCCACCGCACACTGGGCCCCAGTCACACACACAGTAAGGGACCCAGCACAGATCCCTGTGGGCCCCCACCACACTCTGGGCTCCAGTCACACACTCAGTAAGGGACCCAGCACAGATCCCTGTGGGTCCCCACCGCACACTGGGCTCCAATCACACACACAATAAGGGACCCAGCACAGATCCCTGTGTGCCCCCACCACACACTGGGATCCAGTCACACACACAGTAAGGTGCCCAGCACAGATCCCTGTGGGCCCCCACCACACACTGGGCTCCAGTCACACACACAGTAAGGGACCCAGCACAGATCCCTGTGGGCCCCCACCACACACTGGGCTCCAGTCACACACACAGTAAGGGACCCAGCACAGATCCCTGTGGGCCCCCACCACACACTGGGCTCCAGTCACACACACAGTAAGGGACCCAGCACAGATCCCTGTGGGACCCCACCACACACTGGGCTCCAGTCACACACACACAGTAAGGGACCCAGCACAGATCCCTGTGGGCCCCACCACACACTGGGCCCCAATCACACACACAGTAAGGGACCCAGCACAGATCCCTGTGGGCCCCCACCGCACACTGGGCTCCAGTCACACACACAGTAAGGGACCCAGCACAGATCCCTGTGGGACCCCAGCACACACTGGGCTCCAATCACACACACAGTGAGGGACCCAGCACAGATCCCCGTGGGACCCCACCACACACTGGGCTCCAATCACACACACAGTAAGGGACCCTGCACAGAGCCCTGTGGGCCCCCACCGCACACTGGGCTCCAGTCACACAAACAGCTTTCCACCACCACCCTCTGTCTCCCGACACTCAGCCATTTCTGGGTCCCATCAGCTTTTACCTTCTGTGTCAGTTTTCCCTGTGGGACCTTGTTAAAGGCCACGCTGAAATCCAGATAAACTGCATCATCTGCTCTATCCTCATCTACACACCCAGTCACCTCCTTAAATATTCCACCAGATTTGTTCAGCATGACCTCCCTCTGACAAAGCCGTGCTGACTATTCCTGATCAAACCTTGCCTCTCCAACTGGAGATTAATTCTCTCCTTCAGAATTCTCATCAGTGATTTTCCTCCCACTGATGTGAGACTCATTAGTCTGTAATCCCCTGGTTTCTCTCTCCCACTCTCCTTGTAAAATGGAACCACATTAGCTGTCCTCCAATCCTCTGACGGCTCCTTTGTACCCAGAGAGGATGAAAACATTTGGGTCAGGGCCTCTGTAATTTCCTCCCTCACCTCCCACAGCAGTCTGGGATACAACTGATCTGGACCTGAGGATTTATCCACTTTTAAACCTGTCCAAAACCTCCTCACTCTCAGTATCAAATTGCTCAAGACCCTCACAGTTCAGCTTCCTGATTCTGTCCCAACATCTTTCTCCAACATGAAGACAGATATGGAGTAATTGTTTAACACACTACCAATGTCCCCCGACTCCACGTATGACATGCCCGCTTGGTCCCTCACAGGCCCTATTCTTCTTTGATCATTCTCCTCCCCTTGGTCTTCTTGTAGAACAGCTTCAGATTCTATTTTTAGCACAGATTTGGACCCAAGGGCACAGCCTTCGTGGAAAGGGAAGACCCATCAGAATGAAGATAAGGAGAAACTTCTTCAGTCAGAGAATGATCCCAGCAATGAAAAGCCTTCCATATTTGGGATTTTTGAGGACTCTGGATCTATATTCGATGGGGTTTAGAAGAATGAGGTGGGGGATCTAATTGGAACTTAGAGAATACTGAACGGCCTGGACAGAGTAGATGTTGGGAAGATGTTACTGTTGGTCAGAGAGCCTCAGACCCAAGGGCACAGCCTCAGATTAAAGGCTGTCCTTTTAGATATTTCTTCAGCCACAGAGTGGGGAATCTGTGGAATTCATTGCCACAGAAGGCTGTGGGGGGCCAGGTCATTGAGTATATTTAAGAATGAGATAGATAGAGTCTTGAGTATCAAGGGGATCAAGGGTTATGGGGAGAAAGTGGGAGAATGGGGTTGAGAAATGTCTCAGCCATGATTGAATGGTGAAGTAGACTCGATGGGTTGAATGGCCTAATTTCTGCTCCTATACCTTATGGTCTTATTCTCCCTAATCTTGCCCGCTAGTGCTTTCTCATGCCTCCGCTACCTGCTCCTAATTCTTTTCTTAAGATCTACCCTTTGCACTTTCTATCCTAGGACCATAGGAACTGGGGGAGACCATTCAGCCCATCAACCCTATTCAATGAGATCGTGGCTGATCTGTGGCCTCATAACATGTGTCTGTCTTTGGCCCATATCCCTTAATAGCCTCACTTAATAAAAGAATCATTCATTTCACATTTAAAACTAACAACTGATCTGTTTGTGGAAGAGAATTCCAAACCTCTCCCACCCTTGTGTGTGGAAGTGTTTCCTCACATTGCTCCTGAACGGCCGGGCCCTAATCCTCAGACTCTGCCCCTCGTTGTAGAACCTACCCTGTCTTTTCCTGTTAATATCCTGAATTCGATCAGATCACTCTGTAAACATTCCAAATTCTTGAGAATAATTTGTATAATCTGTCCTCGTAATGTAACCCTTAAAGTCCAGGTATCGTTCATGTAGACCCACGCTGTACTCCCTGCAAGGTCAGTCTATCCTGCTGAAGGTATGGTCCCAGGATCTGCTCCCAGTGGGATCTGTCTGACCAGGGTTCTGTATATAACGCCTGCATCTTTATCCTCCAGCCCTCGGCAATAGAAAGGCCAGCATACTCTCAGCTTTCCCCATTACTGTCTGCACTGGTCGGCACATTTTAAAGATCTGTGCCCCTGTCTCTGTGGACACCCGTCATATTGAACCACACCCCATCTAGACAGCTCCCTGATCTATCCATTCTTGGTTCAAAATGGATAACATCATAATCGCTCACATTGAACTTCACCTGCCACAGCTTTGTCCATTCACTCAGTCTATCAATGTCAATTTGTAAGTTGAATCTACCATCTCCATTGTCCCCAGTGCTGCCTAACTTTATATCATCAGTAGAATTGGATCTATGACTTTCTGTGCCATTATC